>NC_059433.1:19850884-20138384 GCF_021028975.2 Sphaerodactylus townsendi | reverse complement strand
GAAAGAGGAAAGAAGGAAGGAAGGAAGGAAGGAAGGAAGGAAGGAAGGAAGGAAGGAAGGAAGGAAGGAAGGAAGGAAGGAAGGAAGGAAGGAAGGAAGGAAGGAAGGAAGATTTAAATGTATGGCTGATCAAACTTTTCAAATTTTTCAGACAGAGGAGAAGCAAAAGTAAAAGATAACAGCAACAGACTCAAAAGTCTAAATGTAGCATTCCAGTGACTCACACTTAAAGACAAAGAGATAACCAGTGTAATAACCAGTGTGGAAGAAGAGAACAGCAACAACAAAAACTGGAGATCTGTTCCATAAGATCCAAGAAATCAAAGGGAAATTTAACGCATGGCTACTCATGCTGAAAGAGCAACACCAAAATACATTAATTGTACAGGCCAAAATAAAGAAAAGATGGTAACAACAGACTGCAGAACTATACAAAAGAAACGAAAGGATGACAGATTCCTCTGAAGAAGAATTACTGAGAAGAATCTACAGTTGTACAAAGTGAAGGGAAAGCATTTCAGAGAAACAAATCATCAGTAGTAGATGGGATTTCAGTATTTCAAGCCACAGAAACTGAGTCCATCAGAACTCCTTTGCCTTGTTCTTTGGCTGTTGTGAAGCCCCCATTACTCAACAAATAATTTACCCTAAGATTCCTTGTGCAGACTTTCCTGCCTGCTCCAGTTCCATTTTTTCCCCTCCTTTACCCAAAGGTACGCTAGATAATCTGTCTCAGTGTAGCTTCTAGTTTATGCCCTGCTGTCACCTTATCTGATCCTAATTCTATTTACTTTTATTGAATAATCTATTTCTATAGCTATATATATTGTGGCTTCAGTAGGTTGAGGATCCGATCTCCAGTATAAAGTAAGTCAGAATCAATTACACACTTCATTTGGAAACACTGATACAGTCTAAGGATGCATGGTAGACACTCAGCGGGGAACAGCATGCTATGGGGAAAATGTAAAGTAGATGTTTTCAGATGGCTATGCTGAAAATTCTTCGGCAATGTGACGGTTTTATGGGAACCCATTTTCAGATTGTTTTCGGCATCATACTCTTCTTACACAGTGTGATTCTTAAGCTGTGGTTGGAGTGCAAATGACAAGGCAGGTAAGGTAAATGGTGCTTCTGGTTTCAGTTGTTAAAATGGAGCTTCTGGACGTAAGATAGTATGGGTCTGCTCAATACCTAGTTGGTAGACTTCCTGGAAATCCCACTGATGCTTCATTCGAGTTCCGTAACATTTGTTGTGGGTCTGCCTGAAGGAGGAGGAGACTGAGGAAGTAGGCTCCAGCACTCAGGGCCTTTCCACACGGGCCAATAAATGCGGATGAAGGGCGTTTAAAACCTGTGTTGGGCAGGAACAGTTCCCGCCCCTAACACTGGTCTAACCCGCCCCTCAACTGCGCTATTGGCGGCAGGGCGGGTTTTTTGAGAATCGCGTTTTCAGCTATTATTTTATTTTAACGCGCCTCACAGCTGCAGGCAAGCAAATGGCCGCGGCTGTGAGGCGTGCTTGGGGGCTGTGATCAAACTAGAGAATTGCAGCCCCTGGTTCCCACCCATGCAGCCAGGCAGGGGAATGGGCCATAACATGCTGCTGCACTTCACAGGGAGGCAGGGATCCAAAACAGCATGCACCTCCATGCGAAGGCACATGCCCTGTTCATATGGCTGGCTGTCCGTGGGAACAGCCCAGGGCGGGGACGGGTTCATGTAACCCACCTCTCACCTGGGTTTATTGGTCCATGCAGAAAGGGTCTCAGATGCTGCAGAAAGATCCACCACACAAGGAGTAGACCTCATCAGGTGCAGAGGGAGAGTCTGAAGCCAACATGCTATGGTTGAGGCATATGGTTGAGGCTGCTGAAATACCATCTGTGTAGGGATGAGCTGCTGACCCAGCAAGCTGCCCTTGCGTAGAAGTAGAGCCGGGCGGCATCGACCGGCGCTCCTCATCGGTCTTCTGGTCGCTTACCCACGACTCCCCCACTCCCTCACCTCCGATGAGTCACGCTGGTCACTTGAACTACCTGGCTCCCAATAAACCACCGAGTGTCCTCAGACAAAAGGGACAATGGTCTTGCCCCCAGGTGAGGATTAGGCCCAGACACTGATGCTCCTCTCCGCACGTAGCAGCCAGGTGAGATCATGCATCACATGATGATCTCTCAGTCTCCCGCTCTCCCGCTCTCCCGGATTTCCCCCCGTTCCGCCCTTCTACACGCCCCCGCTAGAATCATAATAAAAGGTGCCAGGAACCAGCACATGGTAGAGTCGCTAGGAACACGGACACCCGCGCTCCCGCTGCTGGCGCTCTCCACCAGATGAAACCTCCGCGTCTCGCCTCTTCCTTAGCAACGACCCTGCGGGGATGACTACACATCTGACCTCTCTTTCCCGCTCCTCCCTTTCCCTCTGTTTCATGTCCTTGCTGGCGGTGGCGGGAGACACCACAATTATGAGAGGGCCCAATAGCATTGCTGCGGTACCCCTGGGACATGCTCACAACTCCCCCAGAGTACCATGGAACCCTGGTTGGGAATCACTGTTCTAGGGTCTCATCAAGCTTTTGGCAACATGTATAAGCACATATCTGGTGAAAAGCTGACTTAAATCTCTCTGGTGATAAGGTGGGAGGGAGTGTGTTAGTTCTTGCCCTGGTGGTCACCCATCTCAACCTGGGGTCAAGCAATACATTTAAATAGCCAGCCATTGTGGTGTTGTGGTGTTTCCCGCCAGCACCAGCAAGGACATGGAGCTGGCCCAGAGGGCAGGGCCTGCCGCAAGATCAGCAGCCATTCTTGGATATGATGCCAAAAGAGAGAGGGGAGCAAGAAATCCTTGCCTTACCAATTAGGGGGGGGGGGGAGATGTTTAGGCAAACCTATATTGAAAGTTAACAGAAAGGAAAATACTCCAAATGGTATATTTATGGTGGAAACTGTATGTTTAAGCATCCCTTGAGATGTTTCCAGTGGTGGGATTCAGCAGGTTCGCACCACTTCGGCAGAACCGGTTGTTAAAATGGTGCTTGTAAACAACCAGTTGTTAAATTATTTGAATCACCACTGGATGTTTCCCCTGTGAAATTGTATCCCTTGAGAAGTGGATGAATTAATTTGTATCAAGCACAGCTTGGCTTGTATTAACTCCATAACGTACCTGCTGTAATTTTCCTGTTAAAGCCCTTTACATTGTGTCTATATCAATATACCTATGATAGCAAGTGTATCAGTATTGTAGCCCCTTTCCCAACATAACTACTCCCCTCCCTCAAAAAAAAGAAAGAGGCAAAGTAATTCCCTGGACCACACACTGCCGAAGAAGGGAACCATGTTCCAACCCCTACATTCTCTCTCTCTCTCTCTCTCTCTCTCTCTCTCTCTCTCTCTCTCTCTCTCTCTCTCTCTCTCTCTCTCTCTCTTTCTCCCTCCCTACCTCCCTTCCTGCCAGAGCTGCAGTCAGGAAAATAATTTTAAAATACAGTCTTGTTTGAAGTAAAGATGTAAAAAGCCCTCCCAATTATCAGGGAGGGTGGAAGAAGAGTGGGGAAGGTGGGGTAGAGACAAAAAGAGACCCTGCTTGTGTTGTCCTTTGCAAAAGCCAAAGAGAGAGGCTTGTTTGTAAAGTAGAAGCTTGTCTGAAAGGAAAAAATTAAAATCCCCTCCCGATCATTGGAGAGGGCAGAAGCAGAGCAAGGGAGTTGGGATGGAGCCAGAAAGTGCTCCTGCTTGCGCTGTTCCTATCTATGTATCAATACAAGCATTTAGAGAGGCGTTGGGGAAGTGTGCAAAGCAGTGTGAGGAAGTGGGGGTGTGGGTGGGGAGGTGCAGGCTGGCTGTGGGCGGAGGAAAGAGGTCCAGGACAAAGTTGCGCTCATGGGCAACTCTGCCCACGCTGGCTGCAGAACAAAATTACATTTGTGTCAGAAGTGGTCTCATTTGCTGCAGGGAGAATAGGAAGTGGAAGCGGGGCTTGAGGAAATACATCCGTACAAGAAATCTTGCAGCTACGCACATTTGCCCCATCATGCAGCAGATGCCTTATGCATAATCAGCCTTTGATTGCTTAGAGCAGCTTCATCAGCCAGTCTAAGGAGAGATCACATGCTGAATGCAAGACATGAAAGAGAGGCCGTGGTGGATGCTGGGGAATCAAGTGAAACCACAGTTAAGAATAATTATTGTTAATAAAAGAAATTCAAACGGGAGTTTCAGATCCTGGATTGATAAGGGCTCTAATTAATCCTCATTAGAGGAATGACCTATGTTTGAATGTTTGAATAATCAGGCTACTGAGGAAATTTAAACAGCTGGGATTGTGCTGCTGAATTGCCCCCTCTAGAATAAACTTAGATATATATTTATTATACCCAGCCTCCAAAAAATCCCAGAAGATCGATGGAATGGTATACTTCCTTCTTGCAGACCTTAAATCTGAATCTGTAGACAGAGTTGCCAGATTCTGTGCAGCTGTCAGAGACTACTGAGGAACAATATTGATTCAGTGACACATTTTTGCTGACATACACACACACAAAGAAAGAAAGAAAGAAAGAAAGAAAGAAAGAAAGAAAGAAAGAAAGAAAGAAAGAAAGAAAGAAAGAAAGAAAGAAAGAAAGAAAGAAAGAAAGAAAGAAAGAAAGAAAGAAAGAAAGAAAGAAAGAAAGAAAGAAAGAGGAAGTTGTATATATATTCTTATAAAATCTGTTTATCCGAATAATTCTGTTAAGAATATGTGTTTTATTCTGCTGGTCCATGACCATAATGCATGATTGATGTTCTCAGTGAGTAATCAGGCTATCGTTACTCAAACCCCAGGTTTGCATCATGTCTGAACTGAGTCTTTGATGCAATTGTCTGAGAACAGTAGTGACCTCTTGATCACCACTGCATACTAAAGCCATAAGTGTTGCAAGACTAATTATTGCCTTAGCCTCTAAAAGAACTAATCAGATAATCAATCTGCTTGTAGTTGGAGACAATGGGAGAATATCTATTGAGAGTGCATTTTGAAATTCCCAAGCTAAAGATATACACAGAAACCACTGGTTTAGGTTGTTGCAGAAGTTTCCTAAAATAGAAATCCAATCTGGAATTCCTGGGAATTACAACTTTGTTGCATGCCTATTTCATGCCATTATCTTTACAAACAGCCCGGACACAGTGTGTAACAGACTTCCCTCTGTGATATACCTCTGAAGATGCCAGTCATAGATGCAGGTGAAACGTTAGGAAACAGATCTACCAGACCACAGCCAAAAAACCCGGAAAACCCACAACAACCAACCTCAAAGAGATTCCTCATTTAAAGTAATGGTGCTGAAGCACCACAACCGCAAAAAATCACAAGGATGTGAATCCTGAACCAGCAATGCCCTATACAAAGATAAGTAATTATGGGAAAAATTCCCCCTCCAAACCCCAGATACAAAAGTATAACCACTTTTTCATGGTGCATAACCCTAACCCTAAGGAGCAGCAGTAGCGTAGGAGGTTAAGAGCTCGTGTATCTAATCTGGAGGAACCGGGTTTGATTCCCCGCTCTGCCGCCTGAGCTGTGGAGGCTTATCTGGGGAATTCAGATTAGCCTGTGCACTCCCACACACGCCAGCTGGGTGACCTTACTTGGGCTAGTCACAGCTTCTCCGGAGGCTCTCTCAGCCCCACCCACCTCACAGGGTGTTTGTTGTGAGGGGTGAAGGGCAAGGAGATTGTAAGCCCCTTTGAGTCTCCTGCAGGAGAGAAAGGGGGATATAAATCCAAACTCTTCTTCTTCTTCTTCTTCTTCTTCTTCTTCTTCTTCTTCTTCTTCTTCTTCTTCTTCTTCTTCTTCTTCTTCTTCTTCTTCTTCTTCTTCTTCTTCTTCTTCTTCTTCTTCTTCTTCTTCTTCTTCTTCTTCAACGTACTATTGCTTTGTGATCTTAGTTTTAAATGTCAGTCATTAATTTTAAAGTTAATTGCACACATCTAGCTCACTCTTCTCTCCCCGGTGTGTGTGTGTGTGTGTGTGTGTGTGTGTGTGTGTGTGTGTGTGTGTGTGTGAGAGAGAGAGAGAGAGAGAGAGAGAGAGAGAGAGAGAGTGAAGTGTCATCAAGTTGCTTCCAACTTATGGTGAACCTATGAATTAATAACCCCTAGAACAGGGGTCGGGAACCTGCGGCTCCCGAGCCGCATGTGGCTCTTTCATCCTCCTACTGCGGCTCCCAGCATGGCTGTCCCTTTCTGCGGCCAGCCAGCCAGGCCCCACCCCTTCCTCCTTCCCCTTGGGTCCTGTCTTGAGGCAAGAGCCGCAGACCCGCCTCAGATTCTTCCTCCCGCCCCCACCGCCGCCCGTGCCCAGCAGAAGGACACCTAGCTCCTTCTGCAAAACTTATCTTCCACACTGTGCAAAAATAAAGGAAGCCTGCCTGGATCCTCCTCTGCCCTAGCTTGCATTCAAAACGGGACTTTGGGAGGGGCGGTGCTGAAGTAAAGCCGGCCCCAGGGAAGGTGAGAAGCGATCCTTTTTTTCCTGCCAGCTCCCCTCCCCCCCCAGCTTCCATCCTAGCTGCAGTCCCCAGCAGGACCTTGCAAAAAGAAGCAACAAGAAAGGAGATGCGGCGTGCGCAGAGGATGGATTTTTCAAACGGGTCAGGCACCAGTGGGACCCTGCAAAGAGAAGCGCCAAGAAATGGGATGTGGTGCATGTAGAGGACAAATTTTGGAAGTGGGGCAGGTCCCAGCAGCCGGACCTTCCAAAGTGAGGCACCAAGAAATGGGATGCGGGGCGCGCGAGAACAGATTTTGCAAGTGCGAGCACCTTGGGGGAGCAGCTGGGCACGCTGGAGCCTCACCTCCAGGCTGGAGTTGAGTTGTGTGCTTTGTGTGTTTGCTCGGCTGGGCGCTCCTCCTCTTCTCCCTCCTCCTCTCGGCAGCTGGGAAGGGGAAGGGTTCAGCCACACAGTTCCTGCCTAGTTTCCCTCCTGACTGAGGCAAAATGAGTGGCTGAACTGGGGAAGGAGAACTTTGTGCAGCCTGGTCCTCGTTGGCAACCAAAGTCACCAGCCTCTCTGCCAGCTTGCAGACCTCACCCATGTAGTAGTGGCAAGACAAGGTTTGAGGGAGAGGTGCAAACTCAGGAAACTGCTCCGAAGTCCTCTCTGAATTGCTGCATGAGGGTTAGAAAGTCTCTGGAGCTCTTTTAAAACTGTGTATTTGGGTTGTTGCCCCCTTTCCAGGTCCTAGATTTCATACAGGCTTACTTAGAAACCCTGCTGAACTCAGGACTTACTTCACAAGTAAGCTTGCATGGAGTTTCCATGACAACAAAGGGAGATGCGCAAAGGAGATAGTCGTGTGCCCTTTCAATTGGTAGAGTTGTTAAGAAGGTTGGCAAAAAGGCTGTAAAGTTCTACAAAGTATTCTGAATATTAAGAGACAGATGCAGTCGTCTGAGGCGTGTGCGTTTAAAAAGTTTTGCAAATATTTCAGAATCTTTTGCTTCCAAATTTTAATAAATTCAGTGTGTTTGAAAATTTGATAACTATAACCTTGCCTTCAAAAACAGTGACACTACCATGCTTTCTAGGTTTATTACATCCCAGAGTAAGAAGCTGGGATTAGAAGAGAGTTCTTCTGCAGTGTAGAAATAGATGTTTTATACAAAGCGTAAAGGGGTGTGTGTGTGTGTGTGTACGTACACACACACACACACACAGTGTTATCTTAATTTTAAATGTCAAAAAGTATTTGCGGCTCCAAGTGTTTTCTTTTCCGTGGAAAACGGGTCCAAATGGCTCTTTGGGTGTGAAAGGTTCCCTACCCCTGCCCTAGAACATCCTATCATTAGCAGTTTTGCTGAGGTCTTGTGAACTGAGGGCTGTAGCCTCCTGTATTGAATCAGTCCATCTCATGTTGGGTCTTCTGCTTTTCCTGCTGTCTTCAACATTTCCCTGGCATTATCGTCTTTTCTAGTGAGTCTTGTCTGCTCATAATGTGAGCAAAGTATGATTGATTGATTGATTGATTGATAATTGATTTTATATACCGCCCCTCCCCCGAAGGGCTCTGGGCGGTGAACAGCACAATAAAACAACAATTACATTAAAACCCCATTAAAACAGCAAATTAACAAAATTACATTTGGTATCCAGCATAAAACTTCATAAATACACCCTGGAAGGAAACAAGATAAGTGAGCGGAGGGGCCCCATAAGTATTAAGGGGCCCAGAGTGTAAAAGGGAAAGGAAAGGGGGGAAAGGGGCGCTCATCAGCGACTGCCCCCCCCAAAAAGCCCGGTGGAACAATTCGGTCCTACAGGCCCTGTGGAACTCTCCAAGATCCCTCAGGGCCCGGATAGTTGGTGGTAAGGTGTTCCACCAGGCAGGGGGCAGAGCTGTAAAGGCCCTGGCCCGGGTAGAGGCCAGCCGCATCATCGAGGGGCCAGGGACCACCAGCAAGTTGGTCTCTGACGTAGATGGTCTTGGTTTAGTCATTTTAGCTTTTAGGCAGAATTCAGGCTTGATTTGATCTAGACATTATAGGGTTTTTGAGTAGAGAAATAATCAAAAGTGATTTACCATCTTTGTTGTAGTATTACCTTAGCTGCATGTTTGGAAAAAAAAAACTTTGGCTACTTTTTCAGGATCCTAAATCCCAAAACTGTACAGGACCCCCAAACCAAATGAGCCAGCCGCTTAATAAATCTACTGGCTGGGAGGGATTCTAAAACAGGGGAAACAAGGTTTTGCCAAGTACCCAGAAATCCGTTATATAAGGCAGTTGAGTTGTGTTTGACTCGGTGATTCACCAGTCAGACGGACTTGCGACATACATAAGTCAGGAAACTGTATTATGTATTTAAGACATCATTTTGTGATGTTGATGTACCTCCTGATGTATTTCAGCTTTGTTGAAATCTCACAATTGTGTAGGTGGCAATGAGTGATTTTAGCATAAAACGAAAAGTGCAGCGGAGGAGCACATTACATTTTTTGGTGTATATATAGACGGCATTAAATGTTTCCATTAGTTGCCATAGGAATGGGCTGCAGTTCAGTTTGGAATGACAGCTTTTTGATGCTTTCCAATAACGTGCTATGGCAGGGGTTTTTTTTATTAGTGCTCTTGAAGACATGTTAAATGGTGAAAGGAGTAGCCACTAAATGCACGATGCTCTTGAAAAGTCCTCATACCCACCAAAATAAAACCTATGGACATGGATTTTTTTTAATTTATTTTTTTTATTGAATTTGGTATACCGCCCTACCCCCGAAGGGCTCAGGGCGGTGAACAGCATAAAATCATATATAAAACATAGTATAAAATAATTAAATTCTAAAACAGTAGCCCAACGAGTTCATATACAACCCTCCCCAGAAAAAGAATGGGTCCCGATGGTATACGGCTCTGTAACAGAGAGGGACCCATAAGCAGAGGGGTGGTGGTGGTGGAGGCACTATCAGTGGCTGGTCACTCCAAAGGCCTGGTGGAACAATTCGGTCTTACAGGCCCTGCGGAATTCTCCAAGGTCCCGCAGGGCCCGGACAGCTGGTGGCAGAGTGTTCCACCAGGCCGGCGCCAGAGCCCTAAAGGCCCTGGCCTGAGTGGAGGCCAGCCGCGTCATTGAGGGGCCGGGGATCTCCAGTAGATTTGCCTCCGCAGAACGTAGAGGTCGAACCGGGACATATGGGGTAATGCGGTCCCGAAGTTACGGGACCGCATTATTCACCAGTATCCCTTGTTACCATCTTTATTTATTTATTGTATTTATTTATTCAATTTATTATGCTGCTCCTCCCGGGCAACTTCCATATAAAACATTAAAAACAGTTAAGCATCAAAAACAGATATTCCTAAATCCAAGCAGTGTTGAACTTTCAATTCATAAAATTTAGCAAATAACAACAGTCATAACTCCAAGGGGCCCTGATAACTAGAGGATAAAGTTAGAAACCAGAGATTAGAGGAAGGTCTTTGCACCCATTCTTTTTTTATTCTCTGAGGGGGGTTTTTTGAGGGGGGGTTACCTTTGCCTCTGACTTCCCTCCGTCCATTGTGTCCCCTACCCAACTTAAATTTGAACTATAAGCTTTTTCAAACTTCTTCCTTGTCTGATTATGTCACTCACCAGGTTATGTAACTAATATCTGTATAAGAATGAATTACCATCATTTTAGAGGCAATGAGCTTTTTTCAGTCACTTCGGCAGTCTCAAAGCTCACAGTCCAGCAAACTGTGTTTTAACACTTCTCTTCCTATGTGTTATTTCCTAGGAATTCTCACAGGATGTACATGTGGAAGAGCCTCATTTTAAGGCCTCTGCATGAAGAGTTCATGTATCCTGTGGGACACAATTAGAAAGGATAATCATGGGAAACCTCACAATCATGTGCTACTATGTACATGTCCTCTCCATGTAGAAAGCTGTCATGGATTATGTAGCTCAATATGAAATATAGTGCCTCCTTTTTCCAATTATCTACAAGAATTGAGTGTGCTGGGGTTTATGTAATTCCTTGTGGCTGTCAATGCAATCCTAAGAGCCAGCGTGGTGTAGTGGTTAAGAGCAGGGGGATTCTAATTTGGAGAACCGGTTTTGACTCCACACTGCTCTACTTGAGTGGCAGAGGTTTATCTGGTGAACCAGGTGTGTTTCCGCACTCCTACATTTCTGCTGCGTGGCCTTGGGCCAGTCACACTTCTTCAGAACTCTCTCAGCCCCACCTACCTCACAGGGTGTCTGTTGTGGATAGGTAAAGGGAAAGGAGCTTGTAAGCCACCTTGAGTCTCCTTGCAGGAGGGAAAGGTGGGGTATAAATCCAAACTCCTCCTCCTCCTCCTCCTTTTTCCTTTTCTTCTTCTTCTTCTTCTTCTTCTTCTTCTTCTTCTTCTTCTTCTTCTTCTTCTTCTTCTTCTTCTTCTTCTTCTTCTTCTTCTTCTTCTTCTTCTTCTTCTTCTTCTTCTAATGCTTTCTTTGGAATCAGCCCATTAAATAAATGGAAGTAGGAGTCTTAGTAGAGCTGCTTAGGGCTGCTCTCTAGATCTGCTTTCCTCTGTTTATTGATCCATCAGTTTTCAGTGTGGAATAAGTTGTTTAATATCTCTTTGAAAAATCATCCTCCATCCAGGAGTCACGGATGTGCCCATATCCACAACATGCCCATGTCGTGCATCTGATGAAATGGCCTCTAGCTCATGAAAGTTTTTCCACAATAAATGTAATCATCTTTAAATTACTGCAAGGATCTTTTTTTATCTCTGAAGCAACAGACTAACAAGGCTAATCTTCTAGATACTAATTATTCCATCAGCATCGTTCCCATGCATACACACAACCCTACACTCCTAGCTTCCTCTTGGAATTCCTTTTAAAATCAGTAGTTTAGCCCAAATTAACAAGTTCCTTGTAGCTATCACACCTAACTTTGGAATATTTTTATCCTACTCGTTCTTCAAGGAGTTCAGGGAAGCAAACACAGTTCTCCTTTTCCTATACCTTCACAACAACCCTGTGAAGTAGGTAGGGGTGAGAGGGAAATTGGCCCAAGGTCACCCAGCGAGCTTCATGGAAATGGGAACTTGAATACAAATCTGAAGGAAAGGGGAGGTGGATGGGAGATCATGCAACATCAAGATTAAGAATATAAGAATATAAGAACTAGCTTGCTGGATCAGACCAGAGTCCATCTAGTCCAGCACTCTGCTACTCGCAGTGGCCCACCAGGTGCCTTTGGGAGCTCACATGCAGGAGGTGAAAGCAACGGCCTTCTGCTGCTGCTCCTCCTGAGCACCTGGTCTGCTAAGGCATTTGCAATCTGAGATCAAGGAGGATCAAGATGGGTAGCCATAGATCGACTTCTCCTCCATAAATCTGCCCAAGCCCCTTTTCAAGCTGTCCAGGTTAGTGGCCATCACCACCTCCTGTGGCAGCATATTCCAAACACCAATCACACGTTGTGTGAAGAAGTGTTTCCTTTTATTAGTCCTAATTCTTCCCCCTAGCATTTTCAATGAATGCCCTCTGGTTCTAGATTAATTCATGCAGTGCCAAGCATTGGTTTCATTTTGCATTTGAATGTATCTATTATGTATAAAATACACAACCAGGAGAAGATCTATCTTAGAATTTGGACAGCACACATAAAATAACAATTGACAAGAGAAAGACTTTCCTATCTAAGATATATGAAGCAACACACTGTTTCCTGTTGACAAGGCCAGACCAGATACAAAGACAGGCAAATATATATCTACCCTAGAGTGTACATTCTCCAGCCCTCAGCTGAGAAGCACAGCAGGTAAAACATACAGCTGTGATAAACATATGAGGACAGTTTTATTCATAAGGTGGCTAGCCAGTCTGAAGGCTGTTTTGTACCTTTAGACACAGGAGCTGAGACTGCAGCCCTATTCTGCTCTGGAAGAGGGCCCCAGAGGCCTTGGTGGTATCTCTTGGTCCACGAGGTATCTAGTATAACTTCTTGGCTGCCATGTCCTTCAGTTCAAATCAACTTTGCCTCTTGCGTTTGAGGTGTAGGTATATCTTCTGACACTGTTGTGCTATCAGTCTTTATTCAAGCCACTGTCTGGCTACATCTGTGCGTTTTTATTGCATGCTTTCTGAGACATTTCAGGTATGAGGGGAAGGAAACAAATACAGAACAGTGCTGTTGCTTTTCATACTTCAAGCACAAGAGTAATTATTAGTATTGCCTATAGGCTATTCTTGACAGAATGGCTTTAAACCTTTATTTCCCTCACCCTTTCTTTCTTTTGAACATAACCCTCAGGAAACAGCTCTTCATAATGATAACCTTGCCTACACTTTTCTTTAGCCACCCAATCTGTGCTCTTTCTCTCACTTTCTTTGGAGCTAATATTAGTGTTTGTCAGCAGTGAGTTTTCTTTTCCTTTCTAGCTTCTGAGTCATGGTCACTGTTTTTGTTCTCAGCAAAGGTTTCAGAATAAAAGGGGAGGGGGATCCTGTTGCCAATATGTAAGTATGTACTAGAAAACCGCAAGGCCATTCTCTTGGAAATGCCAAGTGCCCAATTATTGTTCTTCCTCAATCACTGCAAAACAAGTCAAACACAGGATTATTAAATTTAACATTTCGAATCTTGTATCTTTTCCCATGGATTTTGTGCATTTAAATCAGAGCATTTCCTGGATAAACAGTTGCACACGATGTGAAAGAAAGCTAGGTCCAAATGTGAAACGCTACATTAGAACTCATGAAGAAATTGAATACTACATGTGATTCTGGTTTAAACAGAGGATTGTATTTCTTCACTCATTACAACCTTGTACTCACCAGTGAATTTTCATTCAAATTATTTATTCTACTTCATCATCTATTCAAATTTCCAACCTCCCTCAAAATCCAATATGTAAGTGCCTATTCTGTTGATTTATGTATCCACAAGTTATCCTTCTACCCCTGCTCCTCCCCTTCCCCTTAAATTGAGAATTTACACTTGAAATTTTAATGGCAGAATTCGCACCAGACCTTTCTGACTTGGCTTCTCCTCCCCCAGACCTGTAATCCTCAGCATAAGAATAATTTCCAGTATGATTTTCCTTTCTGAAGTAACCTGTGACTCATAAAAGCTGACATGGAAATAAATGTTGTTAATCTTTAAGGTTCCCCTAGACTTTTGGATGGATTAATCCTAGGTATCTAGATTGAGTCATCATTTCTAAAAGTTCTAAATGAAAGAGCATTTTCTTGTTTATCTTTGACGATCCCCATTCCAAAACATACTTAGAACATTAAAGGTGATTCTTATTTTAAAACCCATGCGCTCTGAAATTCATAGTGTACTTGTATTATTCATTTTCTTTCTTCAGACATAGCCACGTTTCTAGTGGGGATCCAAAGTCGTTTACATTGGCCCCTTCTGCACAGATCCCACAAAATGTTTCTAAAATGTTTTCAATCCCCCCTCTTTACAATGATGTATGTCTGCACTTGTAACCTCTAAGTGTGGGTTCTGTGGGGCAGAACCTGGAATGAGTTTGCAACAACAATGTTAAAAAACAAAATGGTTTACTTTCTTAACACATAACATATAACATCAACATTTAACATCACACTTCAAGGTCCTGTTCAGGTTGCATTTTCAAGTCCTTATATTTACAGTCTACTGATACTGCCAAGTCCAATTCTTCTTTGCAAGTGGGTTGGCTCCTAAAGACTCCAAGGGCTTGATGAACAGGCTTCAACATGATGAAGGTTTCCAGGAGAACTCTCACCCATTACAAACATAAAAAGAAACCCTGAAACGATAAACTCCAACATTTACAACATAGCAAAAACAAACAACTACCTTCCCAGTAGTTCCCAATAATATTGCAATTACCTTAACAAGGTGTTAAGGGCTTATAGAAATCAAGGTCCGAGTCTGGTAGCCTTGTCTCCTCCAACTACATGAGGTCTGCTGTCTTGTGCTGCTCTGAGTCTCCACCCCTTACTGGGTCAACCCATTCTGAGCATGGGGGTTACACACTCATCCCCTCAAAATGATTCCTGGACACCTGTTATGTCTCAATCATCAGGCAAGCAGCAAGGTAAATCTCCCCCCCAAAAAAGTTTATTTACATGGACAACTTCCACAGTAATACATCAAGCAGAGAAGGAGGAACTATGCACGTGCACTCACTTAAATATCACGATCTCAGCTGACGTCATCCCCACAACTACAAAAACCTCAACAGCTCAATACACAACACCACCGTTATGTGATCCCCCCCCCACTTTTTAAATTCTGTGTTGAGTCAGTGCTACAATGCTTCACAGAGCTGCATTCTATGCTCCCTGTATACTCGCTGCTTTGAAGATTGGCCCTCCCCAAAATAAAAGAACCAACAGAGAAATTCTGCAAGCAGGCGTGGCGGAACTGAGTTAGCTCTGAAAGTGGTGCAAAGGAGGAAATTCAGTTGTAATTCTGGGAGATCTTCAGCCCCCACCTGGAGGTTCGCAAACCTTGGGGACTGCAGTGCTGCCCTTAAGTTGTCGGAAAGCGGTTGGATATAGGCCAAGAAGAAGAAGAAGAAGAAGAAGAAGAAGAAGAAGAAGAAGAAGAAGAAGAAGAAGAGGAGGAGGAGGAGGAGGAGGAGGAGGAGGAGGAGGAGGAGTTAGGATTTACATTCCCCCTTTCTCTCCTGCAGGAGACTCAAAGGGGCTTACAATCTCCTTGCCCTTCCCCCTCACAACAAACACCCTGTGAGGTAGGTGGGGCTGAGAGAGCTCCGAGAAGCTGTGACTAGCCCAAGGTCACCCAGCTGGCATGTGTGGGAGTGTACAGGCTAATCTGAATTCCCCAGATAAGCCTCCACAGCTCAGGTGGCAGAGCTGGGAATCAAACCCAGTTCCTCCAGATTTGATACACGAGCTCTTAACCTCCTATGCCACTGCTGCTCCTGTGATCCATTTGGCTGGAGTGAGCCATTTGGCTGGAGAAGGCATCACATGATAAGTGATCCATTTGGCTGGAGAAGGCATCACATGATGTATGGACAGGAAAGGCTATGTATTGTTGATAGCAAAGATAACAGGATTGTATGCAAGGGCACTTGAATGGTAAAAAAAACATAGTTAGGGGAACTCAGAATGTGAAGGAAACCAAAAGAAACAGAGAAGGACATAGACTGAGAAATGAAGATTTAGTCAGGGCCATCTTAATAGTGTTACAGGCCCTCGGGCAAAGCAGTGCGTGAGATACGGGCACATACATGCATGTGTGGTTGCAGAGGTAACCGTGATACTAAATCAGAGGCAAATACCAATGTCCACTTGTTATCATAAAAATTAACATTAATATTGTTCATAATCTTTAGTAAAACACCTGCTAAATATGCATTTTCCAATAACAGATAGTTTAGTATAGTATTTATGTATTTATTGACAGCAAGTCACAGCAAACTTAGGCTCATTCCGCACATGCAGAATAATGCACTTTCAAACTGCTTTCAGTGCTCATTGAAGCTGTGTGGAATGGCAAAAGCCACTTGCAAACAGTTGTGAAAGTGGTTTGAAAACGCATTATTTTGTGTGTGCGGAAGGGGCCATAGATTAGTATGGGGCCCCTATGCTTGTGGGGGCCCCCTAGCAACCGCCTGGTGTGCCCCTGCCTTAGATGGCCTTGGATTAAATGTAAGGTTGGTTACAGCAGTCGAAAACCTGAGGGTAAGTAAACAAGAAAAGCAGTGGTGGGATCCAAAAAATTTAGTAACAGGTTCCCATGGTGGTGGGATTCAAACTGTGGCATAGCGCCAATGGAGCTGGGCGGGGCACAACGGGGGCATGGCCGGGCATTCCGGGGGTGGGGCATTCCTGGGTGGGGCTATGGCAAGGACGCAGCCACTGCGCCGGTCCTTGGGCGGGAAACAAATGCACGCAGGTGCAGGCTGCCACGCACGCCGGTGCACCTCCTGCTAGACTGCTTCAAGTTCTGCGCGCTACTGCTGAGAGGAGGGGCGTAACTAAGGCAAAAATCACATGACAAAATCACCCATTAGTAACCCCCTCTCGGCACACACAAATAATTAGTAACCTACTCTCGGGAACCTGTGAGAACCTGCTGGATCCCACCTCTGGAGAAAAGTGTGTAAAAATCTAACAATGCATAAAAATTGAACATAAGGCCTAGGATAAGGAAGTGTAAAATGTGTAAAAACCTAACATAAGGCCTAGGATCAGGAAAGGCTTCGTGCTGTGGTGGAAAGGAAGCAGTGGGCTATTAGCCAAAGAAGGTGTTGGACAAGAAGCTGACGACGGGCTTTCGCCAGACAAGTGGTTGGCTATATTCCCTGGTAGCATAGATTGTGATAATAAGATGGCAAGTCCCATTGGTTTGGATTCCAAACCCCCACCACCACCACCACGCATGAACACCAAATGACATTTTGCCTGAGCAGTTGTGTTGCCATGCATTTCCAAACGGAGGAAAAATCAGAAACCGCATTAGAGAGGGAAAGAGAGAGAGGGAGAGAGCACTCTGCATTTCATTCTAGAAAATAACTACCAATTATAATTGCTCACCATGTTTCCTGGCTCGGAAGAGAAGTGGGGTTGCTCCAAGCCACCCAGCACATTTTGTCATGATTAGAAAATGCTCCACACCTTTCCCCCCCCCTCCCTCCAGAGCAGTGAAAAGACATAAGGATAATTTCAGATGCAAATGAAATTGAGGAGGTAGCAGGAAAGGAACAGATAAGCTGGTAAAATAAAGCTTCTTCGATGTTCTTAAATTAGGAGGCTCGTGTTTTCTGGGGGGAAAGGAGCTCCTCTCAGACTTCTGCAAAGCGGGGTTCAGTTTATCTTCGTATGTAACGGCAGACTTATTACTTTTTTTCTTCACAATTCTTTATTTTGAAACACGAAGTGACAATTCGACATGACCTGCTGAGATTTAGAGGCGTTTTTTTTAACACTTCTATACTTCGCTTCACGGTGTACGGGAAACAGAAAGCCATCGAATTGGTAAGTACTTTTCCCTCTATAAATATATCCTCCCACCTCCATCTTTTAAAAATCTGTATTAGATTGTTGCTAATCCTTTTTTAAATGCATCTAGTAGCGCAGCTGTATGTTGCATGTTCAGTCTGGGAGGGATTCTCTTGATACATATTCTGAAGCTCTTAATAGCTATGTTTCCAAAATCTAGAAAGAGGATTTCGTAATGAGAAGAACTTAACCTTTGTGCTTATCAGGTATGACTAAAATGCTCAGCGTGTTTCTATATAGCACCAAAAAAAAAAAAGCCCACACTAACCTAACCCTTCCAATACTAAATCCTGATAAGAACAAACTTGGCCACTGAAGCATCTTATTCATCACATTACATTTACTGAAAGATAACTTTATAGCCCCATTACTCTTGTGGTAAAGAGTCAAAGGAGGAGTGCAGGTTGGTCAAAGTAAATTATTAGACAAGACAAAAGGTATTAAGTTAATCATTGCAGCAAGTGTTTTTGGCAGTTTTGAGTACAGACAAAGGCAAAGGAGAGAGAGAGAGATCAGGCTAGGAGCAGATGAAGTATGTTCATAGAGCAACTGTATATATTTGTATTCCTTGGGAAAGTTAGATCACAATCGAGCACTGGTGGTCTGTTTATCCAGAACGAGTGGGTGTACATAAGAGGGCAGTGGCGCTTCCCGTTGCTAAGTAACATTCTCCTGGCCATTTGGATATCAGATAAAACAAGTCCACCTGATGTTATACATTATTCATCGGAGTTCCAATCAAACAATCAAAATTATTTGCTTCCGCCAGGGGGATATTTAGTCATTTGCCAAAGCTCTCTCACTGGAAACTACTGGACTCTCTGCCACCGGCGAGCGGTGCTGGATGTTTTTGCAGTAAGTATCAAAATTATTTGCTTCCACTGGGGGGGTCGTTTATCATTGCCAAAACCCTCTCACTGGAAACTACTGGAGCAGTAAACCAGCCCCGAAGACCTGCAGACCTCTTTGACAAGCTTGTTAACATCCAAAACCGTCTGTGCTCGCTGATTGCCAATGAGAACAGATTACATGCTTGTAGGGAATTGTAATTAATAAGGCAAGGCAGGGTGTCAATGAGGGAAACTCTTTTAAGAGAAGCTAAAAGAAAACGGGAAACGATTCCTTTGAAAAGCAAGACAACTTGCAGGGGTTCTATCAGCATTTTCTCCCTCCGGTGATATGAAACACGCGTAAAATGCAGGTATGCTTGTAACTCTAGGTGAATGCTGAATCCTAAATATACAGTGTAACTATCTGAAAAAGAAGAAAAATCAGGGAATCGTGGTTAGGAAGCTTGATCATCATGGATAATGTATGTTCCAAATGTTTACATTGAATTGCATGCCTGTTTCTGGTTTTGTCATCGTTCCATTATATGGATTTGGGACCGTGCTAGCACCAAAATGTGTCACAAAGAATGCCGACTTGTGGTAAATTGCCACTTGTGATAACCGTCTTCGCAAAGAGTGCTTGTGTTCATGGTGCCGTCAAACTATCGTTTTCTGTTAACAGTCCACTGACTCATCTCTAGCGCAACTTGATGGAATACTGCATTAAAAATAAATCCTCATGTTTGGTCCGGCATCTGCCATTTATTAGTATTTGTGCCTAGGGATTGTCAAGCTGTTTACAAGTCTAGCTTGATGAGTATACCCATGTCTAAATTTTGAAAGTAGGATGCAACGGTTGGCTAAAAGTCAACTGAGAGTGGCAAAAATCGAAATATTCCATATTCACAGGGTTTCATAGTAGAAAAAAATGCTAAACTCAGGGATTAGAAGAGGTTAGGTATGAGATTTCTACATAGCTGTTCCCAAATTGGGATGTCTTTATACAACATGTACGTTTACGTCCATTTCACATGTAGGTTTTCTCTCCTTTTTTCTCAGGAAATTGACTGCACCAGCTTGAGGAAAACAGAGGCATTGGCCACAAAATCCCTGCAAGATGGACAGTTCTTTCAAGATGGACTACCTGTTGGATGTCGATGCTGCATACCGACTGTTTTACAGTCAAGGGGCTCAAGGTAAAGTCAATAGCAGCTGGAGGAGAATATGTAGACCTATACAAGGAAAAGTAAAGAAAGAATGAAAACCCCCTTCTGTAGTAGGATCTCAAAACTAGAGACGTACAGGCTTAGCAGTATTAGTTATGTAGCATTATAAATTATCATTTTACCTCTTACAAAAGCAGAGGTGGGATCCAGCAGGTTCTCACCAGTTCCCAAGAGTGGGTTACTAATTATTTGTGTGTGGCCAGAGGGGGTTACTAATTGGGTCTGCTTTTCCGTTAGACATTCCATTAGGTCCAAAAATCATAAAGTCTTGTTGTTTCCTATGTGGCTGGTTAGCGAAGGTAGAAAACGGGATAATTCTCCCAGTTGGGCTGTTTTAAAAACATGTTTTCGAAATATGGTAAAGTTCCTTGTTTAAGGAAAGTATCCTTCTTTTGATTTCTAGAAACAAAATTAAGTATTTGAAAGTATTAAGTATTTGACAGGCAGTCAATTAGAGGAGAAGTAGTTGTTTCTGTTGGCAGTGGACGATAGGACTTGCTATAATGAGTTTAAATTATGGATAGAAAGATACCAGCTGGAAATTAGGAACTTTTTTAACAGTAAGAGTTTTTTTACAGTAACAGAGAAATTATTAATGCCCCACCCCCAGAATGCCCGGCCATGCCCCCGTCGTGCCCCGCCCATCCCCATTGGCGCTACGCCACTGTTTGAATCCCACCACCATGGGAACCTGTTACTAAAATTTTTGAATCCCACCACTGTACAACAGTAATGTGTTTTTGTTGGCATGCTGAAAGCTACCAGCACAGTCAAACACTACTGAATAGGTTGCGTAATGCTGCTCAAAAGAAGAATGTAAGTTCATCCTCTTATCTGAGTGGTGTGGGGAGAGGAGAACTGGGTCAGGATTTTCAAAAGGTATGGAAATTTATTTGTATTTTTAATTTTATTCCTATATTGCCCCTCCCCTCTCAGGCCCAGGGTGGTTTCCAACAGAACACATATTTATTTATTTTATGAAATGTGTTACCCCGCTCTTCCCAACCAATGGCCGGGCTCAAAGCAGCTTACACACATTATTAGAATGCACAATAATACAATTCAATATGCAATAATACATTACTCAAATATATAATAATACAATTCAACATGAAAATAACCACTAGCAATCCCAATACTAAAACTGAAATATATAAACTAAATCCAACAATAAATATAATGAAAACGATAATCTTAAAAAATCTATTTGTAATTTGTATAACAACACGATGTCAATAAAACATCTGAGTTACATCTGAGCTCACTAAAAATCAAAGAGAGAGGGAGAAGATGGAGGAAGGGGGAGAGGCCAAGGATGGTGACTGTTGCTGCCTCAACCACATGCCAGCTCTGTCTTACAGGCCCTGCAGAACTGCATTAGATCCCACAGGGCCCTCATCTCATTAGACACAGTGTTCTACCAGGCTGGGGCCACGACCAAAAAGACCCTGACCCTGGTTTTTATTTATTTTATTTATGTATGGGTTTTATATACCACCCAACCCCCGGAGGGCTCTGGTTGAGGCCTGCTGGACTTCCCTTGGGCCAGGGACGACAAGAATATTTTTACTCAATCAGATTTTTGTCAGGAGAAGTCATTTTAACCTGGTTCTTGACAGAAATAGGTTATACAGATTTGGTTTCAGTTCCCCAGACCCATATTGGGGAGTAACAATGTGACCTTAATCCAGTGGTGGGATCCAAACTTTTTAATAACAGGTTCCGATGGTGGTGGGATTCAAACAGTGGCGGTGCCGCACACACGCACCTCCAGTCCCTATTGGGCAGGGAGGTTGCTTTAGTAACCCCTTCTCGGCACTCAGAAAAAATTAGTAACCACTTCTAGAGAAGTGGTGAGAACTGGTTGGATCCCACCTCTGCCTTAATCTGTTGTGCCCATTAATTTCACTGGAGTTAGGTGTAATACTGTTTAGGATTGCACTGTGAGATCTATAGCTGCAAAGAAACTGTGTGAGTATGTGTATGTGAGAGGGAAAGAATGTGAAATATTATGTCCCCTTTCATAATGACAGGGAAGAAAGATGAGTGTGTGTGTGTGTGTGTGTGTGTGTGTGTGTGTGTGTGTGTGTGTGTGTGTGTGTGTGTGTGTGTAGGCTTATCACTAGAAGTAGAAAGAGTCCAGGATTTTCATCAGGAGATTTGAATCTTTATAGGAAGGGAGAGATTTCAGACATTCTAGACTGTATGCAGTTGTTGTAGAAGGATTCTTTGTAAAGATGTTCTGGACTTCTTACTGCTGCACTTGTACTTCAGCCCCCATCAGCAAAGTCAAGGCCACTCCTTGGACATCGTATTTTATTGTTTATTGGCTTAAAACATTTACTTCTTCATCAGTAAAGCTCCCAAGGCTGCTAGAATCAATCTGACATTATCAAATGGTGCATCACAGCTAATAATCGGCTCTTGGACCGTCAAGCATTTCTGTGGGCACTTCCCAAACATCACAGGCTACAGATTCAAAGCATAGCCTTGATTACCAAATGAATAACCTCACAGCACCGAAAGTGTCTGGCACTCATTCCGCACATGCAGAATAATGCACTTTCAAACTGCTGTCCGTGCTCTTTGAAGCTGTGCGGAATAGCAAAATCCACTTGCAAACAGTTGTGAAAGTGGTTTGAAAACGCATTATTTTGCGTGTGCGGAAGGGGCCTGGGTCAGTGATATGTTAGATCATTTTATAATGGAGAGAATCACAAAGGACAGATTAAAAGCTCCTGAGACTCTCACCCACATCCGGCAAGATTTCTTGTATCTCTTTGAGCACTGATGTTTTGCTTTTTCCTCTCCTTGTTTAGTCAGATCCATATTGCTGCCCCCTACCCTTCCTGACCCGCTCTTGCTCTCCCCTTTCTTCTTATTTTTTTAGTCTTTGCTCTCAGCTGCCTATGTGTGCAGCTCTCTCTCTCTCTCTCTCTCTCTCTCTCTCTCTCTCTCTCTCTCTCTCTCTCTCTCTTACTTTCTTCTTTTGTTGATGGGCATTGGGCTTGATTGGGGATGAACGTAAAGAGGATGGCTGGGAGTGTGTTGGTTATCATTTAATTTACTGTCCTATGTAGAAAGCAATAATAATTTAATGGGTAAAATATTCTGAAACATATAACAAAAAAACCTCCTACATATAAATCTAGTGTACAGATCTTAAGCCCAGAGACCTAATCAGTATACAAGCCAACTGTTCGAACATTGCTTGAGAATCAGTAACATAGCAACAGACTCAGTATGAAGGCAAGGAAGAAAATTCCCCAAACCCACACTGGCCACAGAGTTGCCAGCATGAGGTCAATGACTGGTGGAAGGCTGATCTCTTGAGGGGGTCTAAGCTGTGATATGGCAGCTTATCACTTCCCAGCCAGACAGTGACTGACATCTGATATACACACAGCTTAGCGTTCTAGCATTCAGCCCAAACTCTATGGTTTAATTATAGATCTTTGACGGAATGCTAAAATATTGCCAGTGACACAATGGCATCACTTCCATTCATGGTGGAAGTGACATCATTATATCAGGTCTCTGGCAATTACCCTCCTCCATTTTTGTCCTGTTACCCAGATGATGGAGGCAGAAAGGGCCAACTGGGGGGCGGGGGGCAAACAATCCACTGCCCAAAGTGGGAACCTCGCCATCAAAATTAGAAGTGGACCATATACAAAAACCTGCCAAACTGCAAAAACATCTTGGAATGCAATGCCATCAGGGTTTGAGCTGAATGGTAAATGTGCTGAGTATAACAGAACTGCTTGATTTTGTTGATGGGTTATTCTTAATAAACGTTTTTTAGGGAAAAAGAAGATCAGGTTACATATTAAAAACATCCTTGTAGAATTCTTTGTCTGCTTTCCACAATTGTGGGCTGGCTGAATTTTTAAGACAAGGGAGGTAAAAGGAAAGGGGTTTTTTTTGCCTCAAGGCTTCATGACCCCCAGAGTCTTGCCTCATCATAGGCTCCTCATCTGTCTTTATTTCCTCTCTTTTTCCCTACCCCCTGCTACTTACAGCAAAGTCCTTTTTCAAAAATAGGCTAGGATCAATTGCATAGGATACCAAAAAGGTGGGAGCAAGAACAGCCATCTAGGTTTGGGGGACTTGTGTCATTGAAGTCTCTCCTGGTTGAGTGTTTTCATCTGCTTCAGAGGAAGCTGCGGAGTCCTTTCACAGCTGAAATTTTAAAAATCTGCCTATCTATTCCATCCTTTTCCAGAAATCTGTGTTGTTGGGTGGAATGTTATTGGGAGTTCCCTCTTAGATCTTAGGATAAAAGGAGGGACCCCACACATGGAGGGTGTAGTTTACATTTATTTGCTGAATCGGATTCTGTTTTACTGTTCTGCTATTATGATGAAGCTTTTAGTTGTAATATAGATCAAAGAAGAAACTATAATGTGACATTCTTTTTTCCAGTTTGAACAATCTGCAGAATTTGATTTCTTGCTGTTCGAACACCAAGTATGAGTAAAAAAGAGATGTTACATAAAGCAGAAGAAAGAATAAGTTAGAATGTAAAAACAATTCCATCACTGTACAAATATCTATGCTGAACATGTACAGTAAGTCTTGGGTTTTTTAATAGATACGCTCAAAAAGGAACATGTTGACCTATAATGTCTCAGCTCTTTGCCTGACCCTCTCAATCCTTTCCTTCATCATGGTGCTTCTTTGACCGTCATCTTGAAAGTCAATACAGATCCAAGATAAAATAAAAACAGTAAATATTAAAATACATTTAATTAAGATTCATCTCTGTAACAGCATAAAGATCCCTGAAGCCAATGTGACAGCCTGTGCAAGAATACAGAATTCTGGTTTTCACAGATGAGGTACTGTATAGTTCACATATAAATTGAACAGCAGAAAGCTAAAATACTTTCTTGCCTAAAAATTTGCATGAGGAAGGTATGGTCAGAGGGCTGTTCACAGTGGATTGGTGCAGCTGGATTCTTATCTAGTTTCTTGATGAGTCAAAGAAGTCTGTTGTCAAAGAAGTTGTTTAGCCAAAAGTGGCTGAATTATATTTCAGCAAATTTTGTCCAAAGGTGTTCTTGTGGAGTTGAATCAAATGTTGCGTGAAGGTCCATAAACGCTGCATAAAGATGGCGATTAGAGGGAGGGGAATATTTGGTCGATTCCCCACCCACCATTAGATGCACGATCCTCACGGCAAATACCCCGGGACCCTGCAGCACTCCCCACTACACCAGCAGTGACAACACAGCGACAACGCAGTCACCCCAATTTTGCCGCTCCTCCCACCCCTCAGCGCGCGTCATTTCGGATCCTGGTCAAAAGTACACCTTTTTGAAACCGTGCGCCGAACATGGAGCAGGGGTCCCCTCCACTTTCACTTTTGAAGTGGGGAAAGGGCCTTTGTCTGCTAGATAGTAGACAATAGTCAATGACTGACATATCTCTTCTAAATCCCACTTGTTCCGGATATAACATAGAATGCAGTTTAAAAGCTTGTGATAGAGAAAAATGATATGCACCTTACCTGTTGCTGAGAGCCAGCTTATGGGTTGGTAATCCCGGGTCGACCTCTGCATTCAGCAGAGGCCAATTTACTGGAGATCCCTGGCCCCTCAATGATGCGGCTGGCCTCCACTCGGGCCAGGGCCTTTACGGCTCTGGCCCCTGCCTGGTGGAACACTCTACCACCTGCTGTCCGGGCCCTGTGGGACCTTGGAGAGTTCCACAGGGCCTGTAAGACCGAGTTGTTCCACCGGGCCTTCAGAGAGACCAGCCGCTGAGGATGCCCCCGCCCCCCTGCTCTACAGGGGTCCCCACCAACATAGGGACCCACTATTTTGCTCCTGGGAAGGTTGCATATGGGTTTTGTGGGACATTGTTTTATATTGTAACTGTTTTTAACTTATATGTATGTTTTTATATATGATATTTTATTGTTCACCGCCCTGAGCCCTTCGGGGATAGGGCGGCATATTAAATCAAATAATAAATAAATAAAATAAATAATCAGTAGGGCCAATCTTAGTCACTTTTATAGATCGGGATTATTATTGCATGTATCCAAATTGGCAGAATCGTTCCTGAAATACTGATTGTGTAAAAAGGGAAGCCAACAAATTGCTCCATCATGAAAGACTAACCTTCAGAAAGTCACTTGGTATTAGATCCGTTCAAGGTACCTTATCTGAACACATCTTTTTGATTAACAGCCCGATCTAGTGAGGGAGGGGGGAAGCAGTTCGGCGGCACGTGGGATGGCGCCGCTGCAGCACAGCCATCCCCAACGCCATGCCGTCTCCAATGGAGTTCCAAGCAGCACAGCAAGCAGTGGGGGAAAGGTAATCTGCTGCCACCCAGAATACTCCTTAGGAAAAAGGGACTTCAGCCCTGTTTTTGTGGCTCAAGTCAGAGGGCTGCTTCAGGGGCATTCCTGGACTGAAAGGGCCTCCTCTGTCAGCACTCCTAGTTTGCCCTCAACTGTGCCAATCCTCCCTTTTATGCTGGTGTAGCTCCAGTGTAGCAGCTTCTTCTGGGTTGGGCGCAGCAGAACTGCATGGCACCCACCAGCACGTTAACCCTCTCTGCTGGCGTATTTGTCCTTTAAGCTGGTGGGGCAGGCAAACATGCCAGCATGGACCCACACAGTGGTGGGATTCAGCCGGTTCGCACCACTTCGGCAGAACCGGTTGTTAAAATGGGGCTTGTAAACAACCAGTTGTTAAATTGTTCTATGGCTACCAATCTTGATCCTCCTTGATCTCAGATTCCAAATGCCTTAGCAGACCAGGTGCTCAGGAGCAGCAGCAGCAGAAGGCCATTGCTTTCACATCCGGCACGTGAGCTCCCAAAGGCACCTGGTGGGCCGCTGCAAGTAGCAGAGTGCTGGACTAGATGGACTCTGGTCTGATCCAGCAGGCTAGTTCTTATGTACTTATGTTCTTATTTGAATCCCACCACCGGAACCGGTTGTTAAATTATTTGAATCCCACAACTGGACCCACATCGTTTCCACAACTCCTTTACCTCCTCCCACCCCACCCCACCCCACCCCCACCCACCCCCACCCACCAGATTAGGCTGTAAGAAACCTATCGTCTCCAGAGAAATCAGGCCAAATATCAAAATCAGGAGGTTCTCTCAATACCCTCTCTACAATCAAATCAAAGACCTTTCAAAAATAGTAGCATGGTATTGTTCCCAAATAGTGAGAGCAACACATGATATATTAGACCCTGCTAGAAGGCCATTATTAACCAGATTCCAGCATGCCTGTATCTCATTGTTATTAATGGCAGAGATAAGAAGCGTCTATCCCCTACATAGTGCATACCACAGTTTATGTTTTATCAGAACCCTAAAAACATGTTTCAATGAGATAAAGTCTGCCAAATGAGCAAATGAATTGGTAGATTTAAAAAGATGATGCTTAACTCCAATTTTCCTAAGATGCTGCGTACACTCACTGTCAAACCAGGTATTTCATCTTGCAGGCCTAGAGGACCTTGCCGGTACAAAATAACTTAAAGAGCTCTAGTACAGGAGATGGTATTTCTATCAGACCTGCAATATCTTGGCAACTTGGAGATTCCAGAAGCAAGCCTCTGCGGTCCTCTGACTGCATGATATTAATCGAGGCTGCATTCAGCACTGGGGACCATCTAAGTTTTTTTCACCTTTCAAGAGATTGGGTGAACACTCAGGTAGCAACATACAGTCTGAAGGGAGTGAGATGACAAACTGCAAAGATAAATGATCGCCCTAATACGTTCCCACCGAAAGCTGTAAATCTGGGGTAGCAAACTTGGTGAAATTTGTACATAGTCAATTAGACTAGCACATGTGTATGTCATGTAAACGTAGTCCAAAACAGGACCTATTTCTCTATAACAATTTATAATCACAGCCCCCTGTTTACTGGGAAATTGTAACAGTTGCTTGCTGGCAAAATTACGCTTAGAATCACTAAATGGGAGAGAGTGAGAGTTTGGAGTTATACCCTCCCCCTTCTATCCTGTAAGGAGACTCAAAGGGGCTGACAGTCTCCTTTCCCTTCCCCTTCTCCACAACAAACACCCTGTGAAGTGGGTGGAGCTGAGAGAGTTCTGAAGAGCTGTGACTCGCCCAAGGTCACCCAGTTGGCATGTGTTGGAGTGCACAGGCTAATCTATTTCCCCAGATAAGCCTCCACGGCTCAAGTGGCAGAGTGGGGAATCAAACCCGGTTCTCCAGATTAGAGTGCACCTGCTTTTAATCACGATGCCACTGCTGCTCCTATATACGGATGTCCTATGTACGGATTCATCCCCTCACTCAAAAACTCATTCAGCCATGAGGATAAGAATACTTCACCAGAAAGGCTGATATGAACCATTAAGGGTCCAGCTAAAAGCATCAGTGCCTGCAGATGCTGTATAGTAACTGCTTCCAGAAAAGCCTCCAGTTCAGTCCAGTGAGCTTAAGTGGCCCTACAGGATGTTGATGGAGGCAAAGGAACTTCCTGCCAGATATGTTTATACAGGAATGAGCTGACCCACATATTCTCAGCTCTTTGCCTGGCAAATCTAGATCCAAAAGCTCAGTATAATCATTCCACATCTGTGAGCTGAAGTGGAACCAGGATTCATCCACCTTGTTTTGCACATTTCTCGGTTCGTGCTGCTCACAAGAGGAACGGATTATTTATTTATTTTATTTATTTTTATTTATTTTGAGTTTTTTATACCGCCCTACCCCCAAAGGGCTTTGGGCAGTGTACAACATAGTTGTACAACAACATAGTTATACAACATACAACTAAAACCCATTTAAAATAAACACAGCGGTCAACATATAATAAAATCCTTATTAAAACCCTCCCAAATGGGGGGAAGGGGTCCCATAGATGGTAAAGGGACCCCAAACACAGGAGACAGAAGTGGGGTGGGGGCAGGATTCAACAGGAAGACACGTACATCTATTTATTTACTTAATTTCATTTATCATCCATCTTTCTCACTGAGCCTTAGTGAACTAAAAATGTCATAATTCTGTATATTTTATTCCAAAATATGTGCCTTGCCTGTGGATTCTTAAATATGCCCTTAATGGGCAGAGATTTTTCTGTAGATTTAGGGGACTCCTCAGGTCTGCAGAATAACCTGAAATTTTAAAAGGTGGTTTAAATCCCTCAATTTGTTAAAAAAAAACATTTCCTGTGCATGCATAGACGATGCTATTTCAAAATGGCAGTGGTCGCCACCACAGAAAGCGAGGATTGACTGTAGCAGCACATAGTGGGAGCGGCTCCCAGGCTGTGCTGCCACCATGAGAGATGCCTCAGGCCGCTCCAGGGACAGCCGTGCCAGGCTTTTGCAGCAGCTGTATACAACTAGGCTGATCAGGGGCCTTCTGCCCGCCCCCCTCACACACACACACACAAGGGGGAGATGGCATTCCTCTTGAGAATTTTATGACACCCACTTGGTGAGCTAGTAAGAATGGAGCTAAGGAGGAGGAGGCCTGCAACCACAATGGGGAGGGGAACGGGATTCCCTCAGTGGTGGGATCCAAAAATTTTAGTAACAGGTTCCCATGGTGGTGGGATTCAAACTGTGGCATAGCACCAATGGGGCTGGGCGGGAGTATCACCACGGCAAGGCGTGACCGAGCATTCTGAGGGCCGGGGCATTCCCTGGAGTACAGGGCTGTAGTAGCAAGGGCGCAGCCATCTGCGTTGCTCCGGTCGCTTAGGCGGGAAATGAGTGCACGCAGGCACAGGCTGCCATGCACGCCGGTGCACCTCCTGCTAGACTGCTTCAAGTTCTGCACGCTACTGCTGAGAGGAGGGGCGTAACTAAGGCAAAAATCACGTGGCAAAATCACCAATTAGTAACCCCCTCTCAGCACACACAAATAATTAGTAACCTACTCTCGGGAACCTGTGAGAACCTGCTGGATCCCACCTCTGGATTCCTTCCACTAGTTTCCCGGGCCCCTACTTGTGCCAGTATAACAAATAGCAACAGTGCAAGAAAACTGGATTGCACAATTAAACAGCAAAGAAATAAAAGCTGTATAATATATTAAATACCTAGAATTACACAAAATTTCAGTATGCACAAGCGTATTTTCTTAGGAAAATGTTGAATCCAAAAATCATTTGTTATTGCAGCCCTCATATGCAATACACGGTTAGTATGATCCTGTCTTAACTGGAAAATGTGTCAGTGCCACCAGATTCAAAGCAATTATGTTCTTTTCTAATTTCACGGACTTTCCTCCTTCAGTTAAGTCTGTCTTTGCACCAGCAGGTGGCACAGTTAATGTAACACTTAGAGGTTGTGTAAATTTGTGCTAACCTGACCAAGAATTAAGGTGATCTTAATCAATTAAACATCAGATGTTAAACCTAGTCGGCTGATTAAAATTGATAATGTGAAGAGTAAGGGTCTGTCGCAATACAGATGTCACTAATTTTCATATGAACCGCTTCATCTAGAACAATCACGCAGTTTCGGTCTTTGTCATGGTGCAACAGAGAGGCAGTAGGTCCAGCCCCAATAACCATGTGTGGAAAGTCTTAGAAGGGAATCTAAACAAGAAAGCAACAAACAACACATCAACACATCACTCAGTTCTGTTTAGAACTGCAATATTTATTTAATACGTCATGCAGCTCTCTTCAAAACTGCAAAAAATATCACCAATAAAAAGAAAGCAGTTTAAGTCAGGCGCTGTTTCACAGGAACATGCTTGCCAAAGGAACAGAAGCCTGGAACCATTAAAGATGGAGTGTAATGGCAGACTGAGCTTTGAATGACACTCTTCTCTTGCCGTACCTAGGCCCATTTGCTCAACAGGAGTTCGCTTTTCTTTCTGATTATGGGCCCCATCCAAAGGAGGGGGGTGAAAGGGCTTGGGGAAGTGTTGGGGCCCTTCCTGGTGTGTTTGCCCCCTCTGCTGGAGCAAGGGGCACCCCCGTCAGCACAGGGAGCAAATATGGCGGTATCTGACCTGCCCTCAGTGGTAAAAGCCAAAAATCCAGGCCACTGCAGAGCTGCACTGGAATCCCGATCAGACTCTGGTGTGGGAGGGACAGGCTGGGACCAGCACCCCAGACTTATGCCACCCTAAAGGGCTTTGGGAGGGACTGCCCGTACCCTCTTGCATCATCCCAAGCATGCAAGCTCTAGGTTACATGCTCTTATTTCTGATCCTGGCCTTGCCAGTGACGGGTTCATGAATGGGGAGAGCCTTTCTTCGGTGCCTACAATTGGAGCTCTTCCCTACCGTTCCATTTCACATTATGATGTTGTTCCTCTTTGTGGAATGGCAGGGACTAGGGAGTTAATTTATCCCTTTGTCTATAGAGTTTTTCTCACATCATTAGAATGTGATGTGATATGTTCATCTTGGTACCGCCTTAGCAGTGGTTGGTTCATGCTTGAAAATCGAAGACCTCCAGAAGATCAGAAGACTCCATTGCAGTAACATTGAATTCATTACCTTCGGTTCAGATTCTTGATTACCCACAAGTTTTCCCCACTCCCAAACTCACTGTTCGGCGTATGAGAGAATCCCCACTGTTTCCAAAAGTGGGAAAAGTGCAACTTTCCCCCCTGTCTTTGCAGGGAAAAAGAAGGAGAAATTCTTCAGATTTAATCGCTCCTCCCTGCCTTCCCTCGCCCTCGTTCTGCCATGTTGTTGGTTGGTTGGTTTTATTGATTTTATTGAAATTTTAAAATAAAACATACAGAAAGTTTATCCATAATCATGACATAATATAAAAAATAAGGATGATCTTAGCTGATTGGATGGAAGGAGGTGTTCCTTCAAATGGCAAGGTCTCGGTCCCTCCATAGCTGTATGGGCAATGCTATTTGACTCAAACCAGCAACCAATGAAGAATTTCTTCTTTTTTTGCCATCAAGTCACAGCTGACGTATGGTGACCCTATAGGGTTTTCCAGGCAAGGGTTTTCAGAGGTTGTTTGCCATTGCCTGTTTCCACAGGCAATCCTGGTATTCCTTGGAGGTCTCCCATCCAAATACTAGCCAGGATCAGAGTTAAGAATATGTGACTGACCCAAGGTCACCCAGTAAGTTTCCATGGCATGAATGGGGATTTAAACCTGGGTTTCCCAGGCCATAGTCCGACACCTTAACCACAGAAAAAACAAGAATTACTTATCAATCATCATCAATCATAACAAGAATTAGTATAATGCAACAATACAAGCAAGCAATATCAACACTACACTACTGGCTACAAAAAGGATGCTAAACACTAAAGCATATGAAGTTATTTAACATAAAGTGCAACTGACAAAGATAACACCACACAAGAGAATCCACCTAATATACGAATATAGAATCTTCAATAAATGATCTCAAAATTGTCAACAAAGCAAGGATTCCATAGAAGTTCACAAAAGGATTTTTTCCCCTTTTGTGGACTTCTACAGAATCCTTGTTTTAGGTACAATTTTGAGAACATCTATATTCTTATATTATATATATTTTGGCACCTTAATCACTACACCACGCTAGCTCTGGAAGATCTTGTAGAGCTGGCAAAATATGGGACACGTAGTGCATGCCTGCATGCGCTTTTGGTATTCCATTTTGAAGCAACTGAACAATCTTCAAAGGCAGCTCCATGCGGAGCATATTGCAGTAGACAGCTTGGGTGTGGCACACAGATAACTGTAGCCATATCGTTCTCACAGCAGCTGCACCTGACTACCTTTGAGTTTGGTGCCTCCATCCCAAGACCCATAAACAACAGTAATAGGCTGGCTCTGCAAATCATGATTGGCCTCAGCCATCAGCATTTCAGTCTTATCTGGACCAACGGGACATAGTTGCAGCCAAGAATGTTCAAGATGCCACCATGGACAGATTGTCGAAAACTGGTCCTTTGTGTGCTTACGGTGTACACCGATACACTATGTGACTACCCACTTCTTAGTAAGCTTTGCAGAAAGAGCTTGAAACTGAAGATTATTCCATTGTTAGTAGCCATTCTTTTGCACAGGCTATGAGAGTGGCCAATAAATCATGAACGACCTTAGAAACATTTCTATGACAATTTTTGAGAAATAAATTGCTTCCACTGCTAACTGTCTACAGGCTGCTGTCGTACGTTGTCAATATATTGACAGTGTTTTCACAGTAGGGTGGCAAATCAAGAGGAACTGGAATCCTTGACTGGATTAACTCTAAACATAATATTCTTTGGAATCTTGAAAAAAGGGAAATTTCCCCTAAACTTGTTTGTGTGTGCGTGCCTGCAGAACCTTCCCTCTCCCTCCCCTCTTGTGTGTGTTTGTGCGATACTCTTTCCTATTTGTCTTATTTACACTCATACTTTTTCATAAAGGAGCACTGACACAAATCACAATTTCAGTGGTGCTTTGCCATGGCTGGGCTCCAGCGATGCGCGGCTCATTCCACTTGCCCAAAGATTTACAACGACACTTAGCACATCAATACAATTTTTAATAAAACAATTATGTGCAAGTGGTAGAGTGGAATGTACAGCAGAGGGTTACATGACTGTATACAGTTTGAATCTGCAGTTTATCAGAAGACTGTCAAGTTGCAGCCTACTGAACGGCAACTCTGTCCGGTTTTCAAGGCAAGAGATGTTCCGAGGTGGTTTCCCGACGCCCGCCTCTGTGTAGTGAACTTGGTATTCCTTGTTGGTATTCCACCCAAATATCAACCAGGGCCAATGCTGCTTAACAGCCCAGCTCTGATGAGAATGGGCTCTCTTGGGCTATTCAGGTCAGGGCATCAGAAGAAAAATCATAAGAACATAAGAAGAACATAAGAACAAGCCAGCTGGATCAGACCAGAGTCCATCTAGTCCAGCATTCTGCTACTCGCAGTGGCCCACCAGGTGCCTTTGGGAGCTCACATGCAGGTTGTGAAAGCAATGGCCTGCTGCTGCTGCTGCTCCCGAGCACCTGGTCTGCTAAAGCTTTTGCAATCTGAGATCAAGGAGGATCAAGATTGGTAGCCATAGATCGACTTCTCCTCCATAAATCTGTCCAAGCCCTTTTTAAAGCTATACAGGTTAGTGGCCATAACCACCTCCTGTGGCAGCATATTCCAAACACCAATCACATATCATGAGAGGGATGCAATCATTTTCATTTAGAAGAAGACTTTCGATTTATACCCCCCTTTTCACTCCTGTAAGGTCCTTTCCCTTCCCCATTCACAACAAACATGCTGTGAGGTAGGTCAGGTTGAGAGAGCTCTGAAGAACTGTGGCTAGCCCAAGGTCACCCAGCTGGCATGTGATGGAGTGCACAAGCTAATCTGATTACCAGATAAGCCTCCACAGCTCAAGAGGCAGAGTGGGGAACCAGATTAGAGTGCATCTGTTCTTAACCACTACACCGCCCTGGCATAAACAGACAATTGGAATTACTTTCATTGCGTGCACAAGGCCGATTGTGCATAAGGGTTGCCAGCCCTGGGTTGAGAAATCTCTAGAGATGTTGAGGGTGGAGCCTAAGGAAGGCATGGTTTCAGGAGGGAAGGGACTTCAGCAGAGTATAATGCCCAGTGTCCACCTTCCAAAGCAGCCACTAGTGCAGTGATGGTGAACCTTTTCGAGACCGAGTGCCCAAATTGCAACCCAAACCCCACTTATTTATTGCAAAGTGCCAACCCAGCAATTTAACCTGAATGCTGAGGTTTTAGTTTAGAAAAAACCGGTTGGCTCCCTCTTCTTCTGCCCCACCCACTCGTGCAGGGGCCAGCCTGCTCTAGCCTCCAGCAAGTCCCACGCGACAATCGCTTCCCTAGTGCCTCTCTAGCATTCTCTGCCTCCCTCTGCACCGCCCCCTAAGTGGAGCTTTGAAGATCACCCTTGGAGCACGGAGGCACCAAGGCCCGGGCTCCAGCCCGAGTCCTCACCTGCTCATCACCGCGCGGTGATGTGCGCACATCGTCGTGCTCCAGTGACCCAGGCCAGGCCTGTAGCTGTAGTGGGGGGGGAGAGTGATTTTCTGTCCCACATGTCCCGAACTCTGTGTCGCACGCGTGCCCACAGAGGAGGGGCTCCGGAGTCTGCCACCCATCTGGCACCTCGATACCGCCATAGCCATTCGCCATCGCACTTCTGCACTGAGTACCAGGAGGGGTCTCCAGCGGCCACACGGACGGAGGCTGGCAGCCCTACTGTCCACATAGAAAATTTTCATGGGATCCAGTTTGGTATCCCTAAATGTTGCTTTGGTTTTATAGATAGGGATTTTTTAACTGCGAATGAGAGTGTTTTGCCTAAGTCCACCAAGGTGCTAAATACCTGAGTTGGGAACATCAGTTCCATTTTGTTATTCTCCGATGGTACGCAATTAAATATCTAGTCTGTGAAAATACCACTTTCCACAGTATTTACTTTATGCTAAATGGTCTAGAACAGAGCAGCTTTGCAAAACCAGCATAATGTACTGCTGGCATCTTCCGCTCAATGTATTTATTTGTTCAGGAAGAACATCACAAAACACCATGAAAAAGACGACCCACCCCTCCCTCATAATATTCATATCAGTGTTTCCCTCCCCTTCTCCCCCATTTATATGAGTTCCAGTTAATTTCTTCTCTCTAATACCCTGGTGATATATTCCTTGTAATTTGAATAATATAGTGTATACACTGTAAACACCAAATAAGAAAAAAAAAGAATTTACCAGTTTGATTTCCTCTCACTATATAGACAGTAGCATTTAATGAACACAGGAGAACAGTGTTTTAAACCTGAGTTGGAGAAAAGAAAAGATTTCTGAAATATATTCTAGAATCCACACAGATATCTGCTCTTTAATAAAGTCTTCCCCACAAAACAAACTGTGATTTACTGACTTGTATTTAGAAATTTTAAAATGAGAGGAGGAGAAGGGGGAGGAGTCGGAACAGATTTATCATGCAAAAATGGAAAATTATTTAATGAGTCCCTTTTCTGACCCCATGAAAATAAAAGGCAGAGGATTAAAAGCAACCTCTTCTCAATTAGCATCATGGCTACACCAATTAAATTTTTTTGCCAGTGTGCCCCAGAGGATAGCTTGTTTGATGCATCTGAAGGAATCTGTTTTCTCTTGAAACTCTGAGGCATTTTTTTTTAACAGAAAAGAAATGTATGCTTCTATATGGGTTGCCAGTTGCCTCAAGTTTCTATCACCAATAGACATCCAAAGCATATTTTTCTGAACAAGCTGTTCTCAAAGTTCAAGGTTCGTGATCATGGATTACGCAGAGTAGGTAAAACCATTTTAAGATGGAAACCCCACCAGTAGGAAACAAAAAGAGCTGTCGCAAATTACAAGTGTTTTGTTAGATTTGAAACCTGCATTATAATCTCTATTATGAATACTCAATTTAGGCAGGAGGGCCACTTCCATGAATGATCAAAGTGAATTTATATCCCTTTTTGAAGGTATCAATGAAGACATTCCATGGCTTGCTTACATGAGCTATCTGTAACTGCAATACACTAAGGGACTCAGTGGTATTTATTCATTCATTTTGAAACATGAATCGTACTTTCCCTTCGAACAGGAACCCAGAGTTGCTCACGACTTCATTTCCCCTCTACTTTATTTTCTCAACCTTGTGAGGTGGGTTAGTGACTGACTCAATTTGAACCTGGGACTCTCAGGCTCATTCCGTACATTCAGAATAATGCACTTTCAAACTGCTTTCAGTGCTCTTTGAAGCTGTGCGGAATAGCAAAATCCACTTGCAAACAGTTGTGAAAGTGGTTTGAAAACGCATTATTTTGCGTGTGCGGAAGGGGCCTCAGATATTAGTCTGACACCCTAACCACTGACTTTAGTTCATTTGTATGTTTGAGCGATTGATTTTTTACCTCACCCATTTCCCAACTGAGTTTGTGATTATGAATCCTCTGGCAAGAGATAGATATCACAGGAGATGGAGAAGGCAGCAGGGTCTTTGACATGCCTTCTTTTTGCTGCTTAGAGTGTTAAGATCACCACAGAGAAAGAAGAAGACGAAGAAGTTTGAATTTATACCTTGCTTTTCTCAAATGTAAGGAGTCACAAAGTGGCTTACAAACCTCTTGCACATCCACTCCTCACAACAGGCACCTTGTGAGGTAGGTGAAGCTGAGAGAGTTCTGAGAGAACTGTAAGTAGCCCACGGACATCCAGCAGGCTTCATGGGGAGGAGCATGGAAACAAATCCAGCCAACCAGATAACAGTCCACCACTCTTAACCACAATGCCACACTAGCCAAAGTAAAAAAGCAGACCAATAGAAGTGTAGAAGGAAGTTACAAATGAGGATCTGTCTCCAAGGGCCCTTCAGGTAAAGATTATCTCTGGACTCGCCATATACCAGCCAGACCTTCCAAACACTGTAAGAAAAGGTGCCTATTGCTGTGGATCCATAAGATGACCAGGCTTCCAGAACATTGTCCTTCCCCCATTCCCTTCTTGGAAACCCTACTTGGATTGGTGTGTAAGCCACTGAAGAGGACGGATCTAACCTGACAAGGGAAACTGTGTGAGAAAAATGGGTAGAGAAGAAAGGTGCACAAAACTAGAAGCTTGAGAAGTAAGGAATCATACACTTGATCTGAAATAAGCAGCCAAATCTCTTGCAATGAACCTGTGCTTTGCTGGTGGCATGTTATCATTGTCGAGATTAATACAGGTAGATCTGTGTTAGTTTTGAGAGCTTATTGGGTGGATGATGAAGAAGAAGAGTTTGGATTTATACCCCATTTTTCTCAACTGTAAGGAGTCACAGAGCCATTTACAAACTCCTTCCCCACCCCACAAGAGACACATTGTGAAGTAGGTGGTGCTAAGAGAGGTCTGAGAGAACTGTGACTCGCCCAAGGTTACCCAGCAGGTTTCATGTGTATGAGTGGGGAAATAAACCCAGTTCACCAGATAAGAGTCTGCTTCTCATATGAAGAACTGGATGATCAAATTTGGATCTCCAGATTAAAGTCTGCTGCTCTTAACTACTACACCATACTGGCTGTCACAATGTTATTTCTTTTTCTGAAAAGAGATGAATTAGCTGCTCTTTGGTCTCCCTTCCTTCCTTCCTTCCTTCCTTCCTTCCTTCCTTCCTTCCTTCCTTCCTTCCTTCCTTCCTTCCTTCCTTCCTTCCTTCCTTCCTTCCTTCCTTCCTCCCTCCCTCCCTCCCTCCCTCCCTCCCTCCCTCCCTCCCTCCCTTCATTTTTAAAGCCTTTTTGGTTCCTTCTATGAAATTATAAAACTTAAATGTTATTGTTTCCTCTGTACTGCATCTAAGTGTATATTAAATACTTAATGTGTTTATTTGCCAGTAACTGTTTCACTAAAGCAGGTATATATTGTTAATTTGATAAATTCCATACAGCAATACTCCCTTTCTCAATGTATATGTACTCATAATAAATGGCTGTGTTACATTATTGTTGGAGTGCATTATTTTTGTAAATTGGTTTTAGAGTCTGAAGGCTTATGCTACCATATTTCACCCCTTCACTGCTGAATCAAGAAGTAATGGTTCTCTATTCAGCTGACTGCTTGCCTCTGAGCAATGGATAGGTACTATTACCTGACAATTAGCAGGAAGGGGGGGGGGGGACAGCAGTATTCCCTGGGTACCCAAGCAACACAGAAACGAATCGCAGGTTTAAAAAAAACCCTAAACATAATGGGTCTCACCCAGTTTTAGGCATAGACAACCACTAGCAGTCTCTGAAGGATGTCAAATCCTATGCAACTGGTTCAGTGAACCTGGGTTAGCACTGTAATGCAGATTGTATGCTCACAGTCAGATGCACATTTCCAGTTGCATCAACTATATGAACAATTTTGCCCTAACCAATATTTCAACATTTATTATGATGAAAAGATCAGTCAACATCACTTTAAAAACAAGAATTCTTTCTCAATGCAAGGATAATCCTTGTTGTATTTGGATCTTTGGGTATCCTATACAGCAGTGATAGTGAACCTTTTCAAGACTGAGTGCCCAAACTGCAACCCAAAACCCACTTATTTATCACAAAGTGCCAACGCAGCAATTTAACCTGAATACTGAAGTTTTAGTTTAGAAAAAAAGGTTGGCTCCGAGGTGTGCGTTACTCAGGAGTAAGCTTGGTGGTAGTCTGCGGCTTTGCTTTGAAGCAACTGTGCAACTCTTCCAACTGGTGAATCACGACCCTAGGAGGGTTTATTCAGAAGCAAGTCCCATTGCCAGCAACCGAGCTTTACTCCCAGGTAAAGGATCGCGCTTTAGTTCTTCGTATGAAAATCAGTGGGGTTTAACAGCGCTTAACAGAGTTGCTTACACTGCTTCCCCAAAACTAGGTCTTAGGTTTAATGCTAATAATCGAAGCCAGTGGCCCAGGCCAGCCTAGATTGGGAGGGCACTCTGTTTGCACATGCCCACAGAGAGGGCTCTGAGTGCCACCTCTGGTACCCATGCCATAGGTTCACCACCACTGCTATACAGGTATACAGGTGAAACAGAGTAAGAAGCTTCATTGGAATTTTAAAATATTTAACTATTTGAGCAGTCTTATGAGTCGTGGTTATCCATGATGGAGGTTGGGTGTGTATTTTTTTTCAACATTCCCTGTTGTTAAAACTCCCTAGAAGAGATTCCTAATCTAGTTTATAAAGGCTCTTCAGCTAGTCTATGATTAAACTCTTCCCACCAGTACACTTTGTGTATGTGATTGCTTTCACCCAGCGCACAGGCTGTTAACTATAGTTCCTGTCACAGGCTTTGACAGAACTATTCCCTCAGAGATGTTTAGTTTTCACTCAGTTGAGACAGACAGGTCTTAACAGCATGAAGAATTTAAACCAAAGCCATAATCTCCTCCTCCCTCTGCATCACACTGTTAGAATAGAATAGAATAGAATCTTTATTGGCCAAGTGTGATTGGACACACAAGGAATTTGTCTCCGGTGCATATGCTCTCAGTGTACATAAAAGAAAATACATTTGTCAAGAATCATAAGATACAGCACTTAATGATTGTCATATAGGTCTAGTAAGCAATCAGGAAACAATCAATAGTAATAAAAACATAAAATGTAAAATCATAAAATAAAATGAAATGTCAGCACAGGCTATAGTCATACAGTCATAATTGGGAGGAGATGGGTAATAGGAATGATGATAGAAAAAAAAGTAGTGCAGTAATTATATAATAAATATATAATAAATGGAGTTGTGATTAATTATCCTAGAGGGAATTATTTGTTTCAACAGAGTGATGGATGCATTCGGGGAAAAAAAAACTGTTCTTATGTTCCATGAGTTGTCTTGGTGTGCAGTGCCTCCCTGTAGCGACGCTTAGAGGTGGTAAGAGTTGAAACAGTTTATGTCCAGGATGCGAGGGGTCAGTAAATATTTTCACAGCCCTTTTTGACCCGTGCAGTATACAGGTCCTCAATGGGAAGGCAGAGTTAGCAGCAATTGTTTTTTCTTGCAGTTCTTGATTATTCTCCTGAAGTCTGTAATGTTCGATCTTGTTGGGTTGCAGGAACCCAAACCACACAGATTATAGAGGTGCAGATAACAGACTCCAGTGAGGATTCCCTCTAGTAGAACTGTATCAGCAGCTCCCTTGGGCAAAGATTTCTTGAGCTTCCTGAGTTGGCGCAGAAAAGAACATTCTCCTTTTGTTGTAGCCCTTTTTTTTTAATTGACATTTTGATAATTAGGGAATTGTCCATTTTAGGTCGTTTGAGATATGATGTGGAGCCTAGAAATTCTAAAGGTCTCTACCTGTTGATACTTCACAGTGTTGTCTAGTATTGTGAGAGAGGAGGTAGGATGGGAGGAGTTTCTCCAGGAAATCTACCACCATTTCTACTGATTTTAAGTGTGTTCAGTTCCTAGATTGTTCCAGTGGCACCCAATGCTTTTAGGCTAGTTAGTTCAACCTCCCACGCTTGCCTGTATCTGAGGTTTCTATCCGTTGTCTCGAATGAGACCAATCACTGTTGTATCATCTGCAAATTTCAGTATTTTAACAGATGGATCATTTGAGATGCAGTCATTGATACTTGTCCAGTCAGAGCCAATCAGGTAGCCTCTCCTGTTCCTAAGCCTTTCCTGCTTCAGTCTGACTGTAAACAATATTAAACAGAACTGCACTCTAAAATCATATTTCTACTGCAGTCCGTCACAACTGCACCATCTATGAACCAGCAATATAACATCTAAGCTAACTGTGAACCTGAACAAACGTATAAAGTCAGTGCCTAAACCAAATACTGAATTTCTCTACTAAAGCTCTTTTGTAAATATATTTCTTCTATCTTATTTTTCTCCATTCCCTTCTCCTCTCTGTTCAATAAACTTTGGTTCTGTTTAAGTTTAAAATCTGCCTCGCTATTATTTTGTGTGCCTTATTAAGTAGTTTGCCCAGGAAAGTTGGAATAACAGGCATCCTTCACCTTGTGGGTCAGTTACAGGGCTGAGGGAAAGTGCTTCAGTTTCACCATGTGCTATCATTTCTGAAGCACTTCAGTCCCTGGAGGGGAAAAGGCAGGAAAAATCTGACAAGACAGGTTAGCGAGTGGTTTCCCTGCTTCAGTGGCATAGGAGGTTAAGAGCAGCAGTGGCGTAGGAGGTTAAGAGCTCATGTATCTAATCTGGAGGAACCGGGTTTGATTCCCAGCTCTGCCACCTGAGCTGTGGAGGCTTATCTGGGGAATTCAGGTTAGCCTGTACACTCCCACACACACATAGCCAGCTTGGAGTGACCTTGGGCTGAAGTCAGCAGTTTCTCCTTGGAGGCTCCTCTCAGTCTCCCACCTACCCTCACACAGGGTGTTTGTTGCTTGAGGGGAAGGCTGCAAGGAAGATTGCAAGCTCCCTTTCAGTCTCCCCTGCAGGAGAGAAAGGGGGGTATAAATCCAAACTCCTCCTCCTCCTCCTCCTCCTCCTCTTCTTCTTCTTCTTCTTCTTCTTCTTCTTCTTCTTCTCCTTCTCCTTCTTCTTCTTCTTCTTCTTCTTCTTCTCCTTCTTCTTCTTCTTCTTCTTCTTCTTCTTCTTCAGTGTGTTGAGAAAGTGAGGGAGTCTGTCGCACACCCCCATGGATCAATGAAGACCCCACGCTTGCACAAGCGACTCCCTTTACTTGTATTGGAACAATTTGACATTTAGTCCTACTGTACTGAACATTTCTGTTTACTAGGTTTTCCAAGAAAGCAAACACAGCAGTACAGCAAAACAACAACAACAATCAAATAAAACCATTGTTGCAAAACCATGGTTATATATAGAATTGATGCAGGTCGAAACAGCCAGGGAAACCTGTTCTTTGCTAATGTCATAAGAAAGACAAGTCTGTATTTGGATCGCCTCCCTCTAGTCTTCAGAGTGCTAACTGAACAGGTTCTATGGTTCACTGCTATCTATAAATATGTCACCATTGGGAACTTGCTTCATTTCCTAAAGAGAAAGTTCAGAAAGACGTGGAATCCCTGGAACTTTGCATCTGTTCAAGGTTATTTTCCACTTTTCTGAATGGGACTAATCACAGATGTTGCTTCCAAATGCAGTATCTCCTAGGGCAGTGGTGGCAAACCTTTGGCACTCCAGATGTTATGGACTACAATTCCCATCAGCCCCTGCCAGAACGGCCAATTGGCCGTGATGGCAGGGACTGATGGGGATTGTAGTCCATAACATCTGGAGTGCCAAAGGTTCGCCACCACGGTCCTAGGGCTAGATTTTGCATTGTGCTGTACATTTCATAAATTGTGTCGTGCAGTTAAAAACACACATCTTACTCATTACATTATGCGGAAGGAGTGATTCATATTTACGGATATAGGCAGTGGTGGGATTCAGCCGGTTCGCACCACTTCAGCAGAACCTGCTGTTAAAAGGGTACTTGTAAACAACCAGTTGTGAAATTATTTGAATCCCACCACTGGATATAGGGAATTGTGACAATACCTATTTGGGAGACTATTTCGTGGTGGCTGTGGACGAGTTCCTGAACTCAATTGGAATAAGTTTTCCTAACCAAAAGTAGTCATTCCTATCACAGCCTGCATGTTCAGATTTTTTTCCCCCCTTGGACAAGAATTCATTTAGATTTAGAAAGTTTGCCTGCAGATGAATGCTAGACATTTTGTTACTTTATTGACCAGAATTTTAATATTTGAGAAAGGTAGACTTTAAATGCTGTTATAGATATATAGATATATATAGATATATATAGAGAGAGAGAAAGAGAGAGATCCCTTCAACAGTCATTCAGTGATACATATATTAAATGTGCAATGTATGAACAATGCTACATGTCTGAAATGTATTACCGTATAAACTCATATATAAGCCGACTCGTGTATAAGCCGAGGCACCTAATTTTACTAGCAAAACCTGGGGAAACGTATTGACTCACGTATAAGCCGAAGGTGGGAAGCCAGAGGCAGAGGGAGCTCCTTATTTGGGCAGTGACTCCCCCTGATGTCATTGCCCAAATAAGGAGCTCCCTCCACCTCCTGGCTGCCTGGGCTTCCTCAAACCCAGCCTGGAGGTGGAGGGAGCAACAAGCCAGGCAGGGAGGTCGTCCCGGCCACGCCCCCAGCCTCCGCAGAGGCCTGAAGAGCCAGCTGGTAAGCAGGACTTGGGGCATTTTTCAGCCATAAAACGGGGCTGAAAAACTTGGCTTATACATGAGTATATACGGTAATACAGAGCAAATTGCTGTTTATTATTGTCGTCATCATTTATAGCCCACCTTTCTCACTGAGGTGTAAAAAAGTTTTCAGTCAGTAGACAAAGAAAATGGAAAGGTTCAAAGACTCCACTGACCCCTGAAAGCTGTGCTGTTGTTTCATTTCAGTTCTCCTTCACCCCACCTTCCAATGTAGGGCAAAATGCTGGCCTTATAGCATTGCTATAGGGAGTTCTGGCCGCATATATTGAACACTTTGAACACTTTAACTGTTCCAAAATTATGGCAAATGAATATCTGTGAGGGTGGGAACATCCCAAATTAGGACAGAATGCCTAAGCATTAGCAAGAATTAGCAGGTAGGGTAGCCAGGTCCCCCAGCCATCAGCAGGGGAAGGGGGGAGGGAAACATCTGGACATTTGGAGGCTGGGGAGGGCAGGGACCTCAGTGGGGTACAATGCCATTTTCTCTAGGGCAGCAGACCTCTAGTCTGGAGATGGGCTGCAATTATCCCCAGCGTACCTCATTGCCAGGCATGCTTCCCTTTTCAGCAATATCCTCAACTGCTCATATTCTGAAGGGGGTGGGGGCTGAACTAGAATGAGAGACCTGGGTTCAAATCGTAACACTGGCAGAGGTTATTTCCCTATGAACTCCCTTAGGTTATTCTGTATCCTCACACCAAGCAGTAAGAGGCTTTGAAAGGGCTGTTGATGTATTTTACTTCATTTATGCCCTGCTCACCCTCCCCACCCCACCCCCGCTTTGAGAATTCAAAGCCGTTCTCATTGCCCTCCCCTCTCCCGTTTTATCCTCACAACAACCTTGCAAGTAGGTGAGGGTGGGAGGGAACTATTGGCCCCCAGCCAGCATCCAAGCAGAAGGCGGGATTTGAACTTTGCTGTCCCAGATCCCAGCCCAGCCCTTTAACCAAGGTATTATCACCCTCCTGGCTATCTGTGTGGGCAGCTTCCCCCAGTGCCCTTTGCTTCCTAGCCATTTGTAAAACCAGACCCATCTCTCCAGAATGCCCCACATTAATTAAAAAAAAAACAACTCGTCCAAGTTCCCTTCCCTTCAACAACCATTCATTCCCCCACCCCCCACCCCAATTTGGAGATTTGCTTTTCAGGAAACACAATCTCTCTCTCTCTCTCTCTCTCTCTCTCTCTCTCTCTCTCTTGTTGCAACACATATCCGGAAGGCACAAAAATTTGCAAACGTGTTGGGCTAGAGAGGGTCGATGAGGAAGGGTCGGGTTTGCAAAGCTTATTTAGCCCTGGCTCTGCAGGGAGGGGGATAGGCTGCTGGGCAAGGCTTCCTAGAGCTGCTCCAGTCCAGAGATCCTTAACGGGTTTTCCTTCTCTCCCCCATCCCTCCCTCCCTCTGTCTGATTCTTTCTCCCCCCCCCTTCCCTCTCCTTCCCCCCTCCCTCCTCCGACGCGTGTGCGCCCTTCCTCTCCCCTCCTCCTCCTCCTCCTCCTCTGCCTCTGCTGGACCCCTGCCTCTCCTCTGCCACCCTCCGCAGCTCGCCGGGCGACCCTGCTCACCGTACCCACCTTAATGGCGGCATCTTCCGAGGAGGACATCGACCGGAGACCCATCAGGAGAGTCCGGTCCAAGAGTGACACCCCTTACCTAGCCGAGGCCAGGATCTCCTTCAACCTCGAGGCAGGTGAGTGACGCCCGGCCCCGCCCATGACCCCCCCTCCCCAGGTTGGGGCTGCTGCACTCAGTCACGCCCCCCCCTCTCAATGCAACCCTCTTTGTGTCTGCCTGGTGCTGGGGGCGGGGGGGGGGGTGGTCTCGTGTTGCAGGCGTGCAAAGCCCTGACAGCTCTGGACTGTCATGGGTGCTGGGCGGGCCGCCTCCCAGGCCGTACAAAGGCTCCCTTGCAAGCAGCGCGGGGGGGGGGGGTCTTGCAGGCAGCAATGGGGAGACACTTGTGTTGGGTGACAGGGCGGGATCCCCGCTGCAGCGGCGAGGGGAGGGGATGTGACCTCAAAGTTGGGCATGTGGAGATGCACTCCCCCTCCCCTCCCCACCCCACCCCACCCCACCCCTTCACGCAGGGTGCAGGCAGGCTAGCCCCAACTCCTTCCAACAGCTTTCTCCTCTTCCTCTGAGCTTCCAGGGAAGCCCCCAAACATCACTGCCTTCTGGCTTCTCGGGTTTTTTTCCTGCCTCCCCACTAGGGATGCCAGCCTCCAGGGGGGATCTGGGGATGCTCTGGAAAGACCGCTCCTCTCTAAACTACAGAGATCCGGCCCACTGGGGAAAATGGATGCTTTGGAGGGAAGATTCTGTGACACTGTGAAGCACAGATGGCCTGTCCTCAGTTCTCCAGGAGTTTCGCAACCTGGAGTTGGCAGCCCTCCCCCCCACACACACAGAGACACCCCACAGTGGCAGGGGGGGCCTGACAGCCCTACTCCCCACACCCATTAACCCTAGTCCTCTGTTCCATCCCCTGTACTTTATTGGATAATATTCTGTAGCTGAACTCTGCATCCTCCTCCCAACCCACCTGCCGGCTTCCAGATGGCATACCTTATAGGTCCTGTTTCTGCCCCCATTCCCAAAGGAGGGCCCTTCCTGCCTACAAGTGGCCCTTCCCTCAGCTGCAGCCTCTCCCCCAATGAGCTGCTTTCACCCAGCTCCTGGGACTTTTCAGAACAGCCAGACACACAGAAATGAAGCTTTTCAATGGCATGGAGAATAGTAGGGCCAAAACAAAGTTCCGCTTGCTGTGTTTCAGGCTGCTATCCCAAGCCAGGAGGGAGTTCCACTGTTTTGCTCATTGATCACAGACTGCCCTTCTGAAAATAGGCTAATCAATCGCCTCCCTTCGTTTCAACCAACCCGCCTTTTGGTTATGATGTCATTAGCTCTTTGCCTGAACCATTAGCACATTTCCTTTTAGAGTTCTCATCAGGATCCCATCCAGTTTCCCCCCATGCTCTTCTCTCAGGGTTTCCCCGGTCACTGCTACATGCAGCGCTGTACAGAATCACCTCTCCAGAGCTTTCCCCGTGCTGTGATTTCTAATACTGTATGTGGGCCCCCTATCTTGTAACTTTCTTTTCACCTTCTTCTGGAGCAGGGAATGTCCAACTCTGGCCCTCCAGATGTTCGTGGACTAAGATTCCCATCAGCCCCTGCCGGCATAACATCTGGAGGGTCAGAATTGGGCACCCCTGTTCTAAAGGATGGTGGAAGGAAGCGAAAGATGTGGTTTACATCTGCGCTCCACTTCCAAGCCAGACTTCCCATAGGGGAAAGTTCTGGGATGTTTTATGTATTATTTACTGTTATAGTTACAGCCCAAATTTCTCCCATCATGGGAATCCAAAGCAGAGCACCAAGTGCCCGTGGGGTTCCCAGGAAGTCCCCTACCCAAAATGGCCATGTACAAGTCTGCTAGGCTTCCGCAAAATTGTTATATTGTTCACCCTCCAACCATTCCCTGCGAGCAGATGGAATAAATAAACCCCAGCTTCATTTTCATGAGAGGACACATGTAGGTATCACAAAAATGCAGCATCTTATAGGACTGTGGGGCACAGGTTTCTCTGTCAAAGGTTCCTATTAATTGACTATCTAGGAAGTTTACAGGAAATCAGATAGGCTTGAAAACTGTTGCTCCTTCTGATGGAATTCCTCTTTGGCTTGGATTCTGTAGAGGGGCTCACTGGATGGAAGGAGCTGAAGCAATGAAGCAGGACTTCCTTGCCTGTCTCCTCCTTGAGAACCCCAAATGTTCCCAAAATGCTGTTCCCAGGGGACAGCCCCCACCCCTCAAAACTGCGTAAGTGTAGCATTGCATGTCTGCAATGGCAAGAATTGGCAAAAATTCCTCTCCCTCTGCCCTTCCATCAGCAATTTTTTCTACTGAATCCAACCTATTAAAGGATTGTTTGGGATGAAGTTGGAGATTTTCTGTCCCCCTCCCCCATTCCTGAAACTTGGGGGTGCGTCTCCATCCCTGTCCACTTTGACCTTCCTGTCCCTTTGCATCTTGCCAGATGTCTGATGCAGTGCATGTCTGTTGGTTGATGTGGTGATAACTTTGAATGATGCGCCATTAAATGCTTTGTGATCATTACAAAGGGGAAGCATTTTGTATGGGAGGTAGGCATGGTTTTGTACCAAAGAGCCAGGAGGCGATACCCAATGGCGCAGATTTTAAGCAAGTGAGATGGAACATGGACGAGATTAGAGGATATAGAGCAGGGGTCTGCAACCTGAGGCTCTTCAGATGTTCATGGACTACAAATCCCATCAGCCCCTGCCAGCATGGCCAATTGGCCATGGGATTTGTAGTCCATGAACATCTGAAGAGCCTCAGGTTGTAGACCCCTGATATAGAGTGTTCACATGGTTGGAGGATATGAAATGTCAATCAAAGAGATGGTGCATCTTTCTGAAATGGCTAAGTTCACCATGAGTACTATCATGAGTACTATCATGAGTAATGCTATGTCATGCTTACCGGTTGGCACTGTTGGGTTACTTCATCTTTCAACCTTGCTTTTTTGAGGAGGTCAAATGGGAGGCTTACAGGCATTAGCAATCATAATAGAGATGTGTCATCGTTCCTTCTTTTCCTAACTTCTGACGTGTGTAATAAAGGGATTTCTCTTCTCCACTAAACAGTGAGCTTTCATTGAGGAACAGCTTTTCATGAAAGTGTAAATACTCTGCAGGATGCTGGAGGATGTTTTCTTTCATCCATATTCCATTTGATGGCTTTGGATTTTTTTTAAAAAAAATTGATGGAAATTGGTTGCTAAGCAGTGTTTACAAAATGATCATGAAGCCTCATTAATACGCATTCAGTGTCGAATATTTAAAACATCAAAGCCTACGATGAGGACTGAACAAACTTATTTTAACCAAGCGTAGTGTACAGCAACCAACATTTATTACAGTCGAGAGATCAGTCAGCATCAGTTTAACAGCAAGAATTCTTTCCCAATGATGAGAAAAACTCCAAGATCTAAGAACGGCACCATTGTCATTTACTTCAACTAGTGGTTCACATTGTCTTTAACCATCGCATGCATTATTAAAGTGGCTTTAAAAGAAAAAAAATAGTGAAATGTCAAACAAGTACTTTTTAAATGCATCTATAGCTTTTCTTAAAAGTCAGAGAAGAACTCAGATGTTCTTTCTGCATGCAGTATTTTGGACTTGGAAACAGAGATCAAACTGCTTGGGTTTTCTCTTTCATTCATCCCATTTCATACCGGTTCCCTTTCAAGCTTTTTCTCATGCAAAGTTAAGTAATTGCAGGATTGTGTCTCTGTCAATATGCAGGCCAGCTACATAAGCCTGTGTGTGTGCATCAGGTGCTGTTCATTATAGTGTGGTGCTGAACAGAATGCCTGCAAAGACAGCAGGAAAAAGCAGCTCACGCAATAAGGAATTGCTTTGAGAAACAGCAGATACGTTTTGCAGGTTAATCTGGGCTAGCCCGTGTGTATATGAATGCCTCTGGAAGGAGAATGAAAGGACATGTCTTCAATTCAGCAACGCAATCAAACCTAAAACAATACCAGAGGCTCTGGGAAGCTCTACCTTGTTTCTCACTTAATGCATTTATGATTGCAACTCCTGCTGCTCAGCGGCTGCTTGCATTGCTGTTTTGCCTGCCAGCTGCTTCTTCTAGGCTCCTTTGATCCGGTCATTGTTTTGCCCTGAGACAGCAGCTGAGATAAGTGGCATCAAGGTAAAGGTTTTGCTGAAACTGGTGCTTGAGATGGGCCTTCTAGGATGAGGCCCATATGCAGATGTACACAACTGTTCTTTGCAAAATAAATGGCTGGGAGCCAATAGTGTTGTTTACCCCTTTAGCTGTAAATTATAATTATACTATTACTGCTGTCTTTGTTGCTGAACAGTCAACAGGCAATACACGCGCAGATAATTATTCAGTTTGGGAACAGCAAGGTTTTTTTCTTTCATGCCAAAGCCTTTAAGTAGGGCAACCTTTAGTGCCCTTCTAATCAGATTAAATTAATAATTTGCCTCTCCCTTTTGCATTGCATTGTTTCATTAGATTCCCAGCCAATATTTACTTTATTACCTTACTTCGCAAATCTCTGCTGTATTTGCAGTTGACGCTTGGTGTCATGTGAGCTCAGAATTCTTTTACATTCCACAGCCTCTGAGGAATAGGAAGTCCCAGTTTACCACATGATAGCGTTTTTTAATTACATGGTGTCTTGGTTGTCTCTGTGTTACTAAAACATGATCTAGTAGATGGGTCTTCTATATAAGTCTTTTATTAGGGCCTTTTCCAGTGGCAAGAATCCCTCCCATTTTTCATATGGACGGTTGTGTGTATAAGTAATCCATGGCTTCTAATGTTGACTTATTCTCCTGAGCTGTAAAGTTTTCCTTGCCTTTTGTTTTTCCCCATGATTTTTTCAATTTCACCATACCAAGTTTTGTTTATATCATGATAGAATGCATAATTTAGAGACATTCCCTTACTTTTAACTGCATTAGGACAGTTGGTTTAAGGACTTGCCCTAAGATCGCATGACCCTAGCTGTAGAACAAGGCTGAGAGACTGCTGCATTGGATGTTGTTTTTATTATTATCAATTCTTCATTCTGGTCATTTTTTCTGTGACCCCTGAAATGTGTACTTTAAAAAGATTTAAAAGTTGTTTTGGTGAGCTGTTTTTTTGTTGGGGGTTTTCAAGGCTTTATTTTTCTTCACCAAGAAATTGCATCCTAGTGTCACTGAAGTATTTAGTAACAAGCTTTTATTGGCATAAAATAAACATACAAAATAAGCATACAGAATTTGCCCATTATTGCTCACAGTTATAGACACTGGTACTAAAATATATACATGGTCCTTCTGTAACTATAGGACATTCCTTCAGCTAAGTTGACTCACTTAAACGTCATTGGATACTGACAGAAGCTAGAAAAATTACTGCTGGCTATATGTGGTCATAATACATAGACATTGATTGGTATTCATCTAGACTAACGTCTATTATCTTTAGCAGAAATTTTGCTACATTCTCGCACACTGTGGGATCCATGTTGTTCAAAAGCATAGGTATCTTAAGAGCATTGGTTAGATTGTTATACAGAGTCACTGAAGTAATGCGTGCTTGTAGAATCTGTGATTGCAGAGCTGGGTTTTAACATGCAGAATGTATCTTGTGGGAGTCCCCTTTTTCATTTTACAGAGATGTCATACGCACGCTTATCATGTAGGGTTGCCAAGTCCTCCTTGGCTGCTGGCGGGGGATTGGCGGGGAGGGAGGAGAGGCGGTGTAGAACTGCCAGCTTCAGGTCTGGGAACTCCTGGAGGTTGCGGGATGGAGCAACTTCAGTGGAGCACACTGCCCTAGATTCCACCCTCCAAAGCAACCATTTTCTCCAGGGGAACTATCGCTCTAGCCTGGAGATGAACGGCAATTATCTCCAGGTCCCACCTGGAGTTGGCATCCCTATGCTTATGTGCCCAATAGCGATTCCATTAAAAACACTCACACAAAATCTTTTTTGCCATCAAGTCACAACTGACTTATGGTGACCCTGTAGGGTTTTCAAGGCAAGGGACATTCAGAGGTGGTTTGCCATTGCCTGCCTCCATGTCATGATAGGGGCTCCTTTTAACTTCTTTTAGGCCCCTTCTGCACATGCAGAATAATGCACTTTCAATCCACTTTGAAGCTGGATTTTACTGCACGGAATAGCAAAATCTACTTTCAAACAATTGTGAAAGTGGATTGAAAGTGCATTATTCTGCATGTGCAGAAGGGGCCTTAGAGTTAATTACTTCTGTGAACCAAGAAAGAGGATGCAGTCACAAAATACTTTTGCAATGCACAGAGGGCTCAGGGGTGCTTGGGTCTGCACCTCTTGGCAACAGATTGAGTCAGCAACTTGAGTTGGAGCCCCAGATGCTACAAGGTTGAAAAATTAGCCATGGCCACAACTGTCTTGCAGTACTTTGGCACCCATTTGAGAAACAAACAAATCTCTGCACATTTCCCCTTTGGAAATGTGAATTTCACGGAAACAAGAGGAATTTTCCCATTGAAATAGGACCATCATCCAACAAATCATGTCTATATGTCGTTAAGTTTATTTCTGCAATAAACCCAACAGCTGTGCATCTCCCCAAGTGAAATCACAGGACACATTCAGAACTGCGTTTCTTTTTATACTGTTTCATGACTTTATTGCGTACAGTAAAGGCAAAAGGAACATAATCCTCTGGTAAATTGGCCTGCATAAGCCACACTGAGATAGATGGGAGTTGCATAGGAAATATCCAAAGAGCTGCCTAGTAAATTGCACCTTGTGTGAAAAAGGCTTTCCTTATTAATCCCACAACCTACTATTACCATGTAAACTCCATTAACTTCAGTGGGGTGAGTCCCAAGCGGCTGCAGCTATATTTTGCAGCTAAGCATATTTTGACATATGATTTTTTTTTGGGGGGGGGGAATGCTAAATATCACTTGTTTTTGGTAGCTTACAAGTGTGAAACAGTATAAATGCTTTTTTTTCACAATACATTCTTCATGTGTATACAGGTCTTTTTAACATCTACATTTAGGGGTGATGAGTGCTAATAAAATACTAGACCAGTGCAGCTACACAGAGTATTTGTGACCCCTAAGTATAGGTCTAGTAGGAAGTTGGATCCAAATCATGTGGTTAAATGCAAAACTATCCTTCCATGACCAAAAACACCCATTTAGGTTCAACCCATTTGTTTCTGGGTATCATGGAACAATCACACTTTATCCAGGGTTTTGAATGTCACTGTGTGCACAAGATAATATCAGGCAGACAAGGGACATGAGAAAGGTCGTTCTATAGTTTGCTTACTCTCGGCTTCTGACACACTCACTTAACACCACGCTGCATGTCAGATTGTGTCTATCTGAAACTTTCTTGCCATTTCAGCAGAATCACGCTCTAGTTAGGAAAAGAAATAAGAGACATCAGCTCGCCTACAAAGTCATTTTCATTTGCTGGTAATAAAAGTGGAAAGGCCTCATAGAAGTGCTTGATCCACAGATAAATAAGGAAGCCCTAAAGCTGGTACAAATGCTGCAGTGAAATCTAATGGTCCTATCCAATGTCTGTGGACTGTATATTGCTGCCACATTGTCTCCTATGGAGCAGGCAGGCGTTTCCTATGTTGATGAAGGTTTCCCCAAGCAAGGAAGTCGAGTGCGAAAGAATGGTATCCACAGCTCCATTCTGTAATAGCTCAAAAACCTGGGCATACAGTGTTAGAGCAGTGTTGCACAAGACTGTCACAGAGACATAAGACCATGCAGAAGAGCTGAGAAGCTGCGCTGCAGGCAGGTGTCAGCTATGCAGGCGTGGGCAGACAGCCCCAGGTCCAAGCACTGGAATCCAAGCAGGCAGGGCGACTGGGAGCTATAGCAAGCACTGGCATCCAAGCAGGAAGTGTGCTCATTGCACCCAGGCAGAGCCAAGCTCAAAGCAGGGCTTGTATGGAGAGGCTTGACTGCTGCAGCAGAGATCCTGCAAGGAGTTAGTCTTCCTCTGATGCGGGCTCTGCTATTGTGTCCTCCCTGGCAGAGAAACGAGCACTCTTCCTTTGACTCTGCGACTGCTGCCGCTGTCTCCACCCCCTTTGCACAGCTGGCTCATCACAGATGGAGGACTGTGCAGGTTCTCTCAGCTGTGTGGTATCAGGTGAGGAAGGCCCGGTAGCTGACTCTGCTGCCTGAGCTTCCTCAAGAGCAGTCTGGTCTGGCTGAACAGTGTGGTCAGCTTCTGCTTCCTCGTGAGGAGCCCCTTCTGAGTGCCCGGCGTTAGCAGGTTCTGTATCTGAGTCCTCTGAGTCCAGGTAACTGCAGGCTGGCCCATGACAGAAGCACTCTACAAGAGAAATCCTGCACTTGCAAACCGACAGCTTCCTTTTAGTTACCGGCAAAGCAACTCCTCAGTACTTTTTCATAGAGATATAACGGGTGTTTCTGTGGGAGCATAAATGGGGTGTCCTTTGGCTGTGTAACCCTGTGTAGTGGGCCAATGGGAGAGCAAGGGAGGGCACAGAAGGCATAGAGACTCACTTTTATGGCATGGCTACTGCAGCTGGAGCCAACTTCCTGGAATAAAACGCTGGCTTTCAGCCACCAGGCCTGTTATCTGCGAGCCAGCTGGACTCTGACAAGTTGGCAAAGCCGTCGCTGTGCCAGAGTGTTTCCGGGATATTTTTTTTTAAGTTAGCGAAAGATGTCCTTTTGAGCTGAGTTATCAGTCTGTTATTTCGAGTAATGCAAAAAAATGCCCATAATTAGAAACTGCTGGCGAAACATAGAGCAGTTTAATGACTGCCAGGGCACCTCAAGAGAGGATATTTACTCTTTATAGCAACTATAAGGCAGGAAAAAAATACAGCTAGTTATCACTTATGTGGAAGGGCTAAGTATTAGCTGGTACTAATCAGACACACGCAGAATAAATACCCAGCTGTTCAGATTTACAATGGATTCAGGAATATCCAATAAGCATTTTTATAGCGTTCCTCCTCAGCTTGCCTGTCATCATTTGGATCAGACAGGCCTTGCTATAAATTATTAATATTGTTTTAATTCATCTCCAAAAGTGAAGTCTGTTTTCACAAGACACTGGGAGAGAACTCTATTTTTTCATATCCGATTGTGGGATATATTTTTGTACGTATTTCTCTTATTGCGCAACCTTCTCGAGAATTAAGCCCCATTGGAGACAGCGGGCCTCGCTTCTGAGGAAAAAAACATATACACGGTCAGACTGCGAAAGTCAGGCATTGCTTCTCTGTAACATTTGTTTTGATGCGGATCCTCAAATTGGTTGCTTTAGAATGATCCTGTGACTGTCATGGGAAAAATCAGAGGGTGATAAACATGACAAGGGGTTATGTGATTGAATGCAGCAATTATTTTGAGGTGAATCATTTGACAAGGACAGCTGTCATTACTAAAGTGAGTTTCCCTTCTCCTCAGTAACATCACAAGACAGCAGCTTAATACAAATTTATTATTTTAACTTGGGAGAATTTATATGGTGCCTCACTGGAGGCTTCCTTGAAAAAGTTCACAAGTAGAAATAATTCCATAAAAAATCATAAAACAATAGTATAAATCATCTATATTAAAAACAGGCTAGGGACATAAAAGACAGCATAAATGTGGTCCTTAGATGAGGGAGGGTTGAAGCTAAAAGGTTAGAGATAAGCTATGCAGTCCCAAACATAATTACACCCGTCTCAGAGTTATACCCTTCTCAGGTGAATTCAGCTGACTTCGAAAGGCAAAGCTCTGCTTAGGAGCGCACTAAAAATCTTCTTAAGACACTGATGAATAAATCGTGCTTGTCTGAATTCTCAGGTAGTAAATTTGTTATGGGGCATTAGGTTATCTTATGATAAAAGTGCCAGGAATTGTACGACTTAGCTTTGCCTTGTGAAAGGATTGGCACAAGTTTTTTCAGTACCACACAGTCCTTTATGGGCAGATAGTAACATAAAATGAGATTATAAATCTAATGTGTGAAGGGATCACAGGCTACCTTTACTATATTAGTTTTTTGAGATTTGGAGACGTAGATTTCTTGGACCCAGGGTTACCTTAATATGCTGTACATTGTTCCCACATTTTAAATCTGTACAGACTTCTGTATAGAAGTATTCTTCCATTACATTTTGGCATAAAGAATTTATGACTCAGCAGAATGAAATGAACTGTGTATTTTCAACCTAAGGTTGCCTGGAGGGAAAAAAAACATCCTGTCACTTTAACAGCGGCATTATGGGATGTCGTTTATGATGTTACTGAACCCCATGCCATGAAATGCTTCGCCAGCCTGTTTCCACACGTTATTTTTTGTCAGTGGCGTAGGAGGTTAAGAGCTCGTGTATCTAATCTGGAGGAACCGGGTTTGATTCTCCGCTCTGCTGCCTGAGCTGTGGAGGCTTATCTGGGGAATTCAGATTAGCCTGTACACTCCCACACACGCCAGCTGGGTGACCTTGGGCTAGTCACAGCTTCTCGGAGCTCTCTCAGCCCCACCTACCTCACAGGGTGTTTGTTGTGAGGGGGGAAGGGCAAGGAGATTGTAAGCCACTTTGAGTCTCCTGCAGGAGAGAAAGGGGGGATATAAATCCAAACTCTTCTTCTTCTTCATCATCAAATCATATCTGACTTATGGTGACCCCTGTTGGAGTTTTCAAGGCAGGAGATGTTTAGAGACAGTTTGCCATTGCCTGCCTCCAGTCTCCCATCCAAATCGACCCTGCTTGGCTTCCAAAGGTCGACCCTGCTTGGCTTCCAAAGATCTAATCAGATCAGGCTAGGCCAGGGGTCAGCAACCTTCACCACCCAAAGAGCCATTTGGACCCGTTTTTCATGGCCCCGAAATCTACCAAGCCAGAGAGGCGGCTCCGCTCAGAGCCGGCTCCAGTTTGGCCCCTCCACTCACCTTTCCTGGAGGGACATGCCCTCCGACCTCCAGGCCACGCGGAGCCGCAGTATAAGGCTGAAAGAGCCGCGTGTGGCTCCGGAGCCGCGGGTTGCAGACCCCTGGGCTAGGCTGTGCTATCCAGGCCTTTCTTAAAGGGACAGGACAGTTTTCTCCACAGGCAACCATAGGCCTAGCAGTTTTTTCCAGCCCTCATCCCCTCTTTGTGTAGTCACGTACAAGCAGACTTTCTGAGCCCTTGCTGGATTAATTGGCTGCATTTAGTTTAATGGCAAGCACATATTACAGGAACCAATTTATTCGGAATAGAAAAGTGTGGATGCAGTGCAACTGACTGGCCTTTAAAGGTAAATTCCTTAAATTTTGAATTTATTTGGATTTATTACTGAATAAGGATTCATTTCTGAATGAACATGAATAGAATTGGGATGTCTATCTCATTTGTTGTTGTCATTTATCTGTGGGTCTGCTCTCACGTTCAGTTATATACCATTTGCCACATGTCCAGTGGTGGGATTCAGTCGGTTTGCACCACTTCAGCAGAACCGGTTGTTAAAATGGTGATTGTAAACAACCAGTTGTTAAATTATTTGAATCCCACCACCATAACCGGTTGTTAAATTATTTGAATCCCAACAATGCACATGCCCCTAGGAAGCGGGTATCTAATCCTCTCCTGACAACGGTACAAAATATAACCTATGAAGTATACATTGATCCGGAGTTTAGGATTCTAGAAACATGATTAATAAGTCAGGAAACGAATTCTTTAGCTGCAATCCATGGAAGGGGAAGTAATGTGAATTTCTCTGTTATTGGCTATGGGAGTTGAAATTGCCCTTTGCAATTTCTAAGATTACACGTAAAAAGACTAGATATGCTTTTGGCTATAGACTGTGGCCTTGGTGTACGCTATCAAACAGCGGACCAGAGAGAGGAGCAATTGCTGTAATATTTACAACTTGGACACAATTGACTAGTCACTGAAGAAGATATTTCCTTAAAATGAGGCTATAAACCATCATTTTAGGAGGTTCACCTTTGTGATAAAGTCCGAGCAAGCTCAGTTTCAGCATTTGCTTGGCAAGGAATGGCTGCATGACTGCAAATGGATCTGGCATCAAAGGCATCAAAACCTACAACAAATGTACCTCTCCGTTGTTAATAACATGAGTTCTAAGTGCATTGCCTGTTCTTTTATAAGAATGTAAATATACTCATAAGCATATGTATAATTTATAAGCATTTAAATCATTTCACTCTGGATAACTCCTTATTCACCATACTTTTATGACTCAGTCGGGGGGGGGAGCAAATCGACTTGTGGAGGTGGCGTGGGCTTGCACTGGTGGATTTACCCTCCCAGGGCACTCACCCAGCAGAGGGGCAAACATGCCAGTGAACTGAAGCTGCAGCCCTCTAGTACAGGAGTGTCCAACTCTGGCGCTTCAGATGTTCACGGACTACAATTCATGGACTACAATTGGCCATGCCAGCAGGCGTTGATGGGAATTGTAGTCCATGAACACCTGAAGCGTCAGAGTTGGACACCCCTGCTCTAGTATGTCCAGACTAGTGCTAGGTGTTGCATTAGCACTCCTGCGCCTTAGCCAGCCCTGTTGACGCAGCAGGGCATGCCAGAGGCATTCTGGTGCTGGTGTTAGTCAGCCTCCGCCCAGACTTGGCTGCCGGGAATGTGGTGCCCAGAGCCTTTTATTTATTTATTTATGGGATTTCTATACCGCCCAATCCCCAAAGGGCTCTGGGCGGTGTACAACATGGATTCCATATACAGTATATAAACAAAACCCCATTAAATTAAAATATAAGTTTAAAAGTTTAAATATTTAAAACGCAGCAGTATTTCAGTAAAGTGGTGTCAGCAATACCCCAGATTAAACCCTCCCAAAAAGGGGGGAACAAGACAGTAACAAAAGTGGGTCACCTAGATGACAGGGGGACTCTGAAAACCGGAGGAATAGAGTAGAAGGGGCACCTAATCAGCGGCTGGGCACTCCAAAAGCCCGGTGGAACAACTCAGTCTTACAGGCCCTGCGGAATTCACCAAGATCCCGCAGGGCCCGGACAGCTGGAGTGAGGTTGTTCCACCAGGCAGGGGCTGGCAAGGTAAAGAAAAAAAGAGTTCTGGCTTCCGAGTGGAGGCCAGCCACATCATTGAGAGGCCGGGAACCACCAGTAAATTGGCCTCTGCTGAACGCAGGGGCCGAGTAGGGACATATGGGGTAATGCGGTCCCGAAGATATGAGGGTCCCAGGCCGCGTAAGGCCTTAAAGGTTAACACCCACACCTTGAAGATGATTCGGAACTCAACTGGGATCCTTGGATTTATGCCAACCAAATGGGTGGTGTAAGTTCATTTAGCTCTACGGAGGGCTTTCAGGCAGTATTTTTTTCATTTTAGCTGCTTCCCCACACCACCAGAAAGTCCTCTAGAGACAACGGGGTGGCATGGTGGTGGCGCTCTCCTTGACTGCCTCAGACTGTGGATTGGGCTGCCAGTACAAAGATGAAGCTGTGGATATCAGATGAATTTCCTGAGTTCTGGTCTGTAAATACAAGTCTTCATTGTGCTAGATTTACTTCAGTATCATAGCTGTGGGAATAAATAATGCAAATAAGTTGGGTTTTTTGGCAGTATAACATTTTGCCATTTGGAATTTCGCTGCCATCCCAGTAGGAATGAAATAATTGAATAATTTCATTATACTGTTTCATCAAAAATTTTAGCGACAAGCAAATTTAATGAGTAGCTGAGAAAACCATTTGCAATATAAATTGACTTTAGGTTGAATATAGTTGCCTGTTCTAAACACATATTAATTTTATTTGCATTACTTGCTGGGTACACACAGTGTTGTGGAATGTGGCTGCCAGTAGTTTTCATTTACACTGTTGTATGAAACAATTAGCTAAGAGATATATTCTATCATATGCGTGGATATGGTATGGCAAGCAAGATAGATGGATGTTGATATAATGCACAAAGTATAAGGAAATTAATTTTGGAATTTCTGTGAAGCATACTTACAATAAGTTTTCTATGGCAATGTTAATATTGTTAGACATCAAGAAGACATCTGGTAATTGAGATTATAATGTTTGCTTAGAGCAGGGGTAGGGAACCTGCAGCTCTCCAGACGTTCAAGAACTACAATTCCCATCAGCCTCTGTCAGCATGGCCAATTGGCCATGCTGGTAGGGGCTGATGGGAATTGTAGTTCCTGAACATCTGGAGAGCCGCAGGTTCCCTACCCCTGGCTTAGAGCAAGGCCCTTTCCGCACAGCAAATGCAATGCGGGTTGCAGCTGGGATAAACGAATCCGGTGTGGCCTCGGGCCATTCGCATGGCTGGCCGTCCCATGGTCAGCAAGTGAATTGGCCAGGGCACGTGCCTTCACAATTTTTTTTGTTAATTTACCTTCCACCGATACGTAGCTATACAAGCATGTGTAACCCAACTTAGGGTTTAAGAGGGATATTATCATTGATGGAAAGGGAGTTCAAGTCTCTGACAGTGTGATCCCACCTTGTGACGCATACCATTCACCAGACTTGCAACAAAAAAAGACTTTAAATCTGTGCTCTGTTCATTATAACAATAATGTGCAATACAACAATGAAACGTGGTAAACCAATGCAGAACAATAATCAACACGTAATAGTTCTGGCCTGTTGTGCAAAACAGACTAGCAGGGTCTCAGTCCTTTGCTATTTTCTCTAGCTCTGTCCTTTGGCACTGTTGGTGGACTTGCAGCTTTGCTGTTCTTTGCTTGGCTCTCGCTCTTTGTTATCAAGCCTTCAAGATTACAGCCCGCAAATATGCAAATATAGTTCATAAATACAGAACTCTGTGAAGTAGGCTGGCTCCAGTCACAGGCCTCTAACATAAGGTGATCAGCCGTCCTGATTTTCGCAGGACACTCACGCTTTTGCGCGATGTGTCCCGCGTCCCGCCGGGCTTTGACATTGTCCCGATTAGGCAATGTGCTCCTGCTGTCACAAGCGCACGCGACCGCAGAAAGATTGCTTTTTTACCTGGGCGGCCAGCTCCCCGTCAGGAAACAGGGAAGCGCCCCAGAAGGCAGTGCGGCAGCGCAGGAGGGAGCGCCTCCCGCGCTGCCGCAGTGCCTTATGAGGTGCTTCCCTGTTTCCTGACCGGGGAGCACCGCCGCAAAAGGCAGTGTGCTCCTGCGGCCGTGTGCGCGCACCCCGCTTTTCAATAGTAAAAATCTGGTCACCTTACTCTAACAGATCTGAGGGAATTGGAGCTCTTTCTTCCTTATATGGAAAATCTGAGCTCTTTAGCCCCCCCCTATTGGACCTGGGTTACACATGCACAAGTGAACCCCCACATCCATGCTGACTCACGTTCCGATCCTTTGTGCCTGAGTGCCTATGCAGTAGGGCACCAGGACATTTTTTTAAAGGAACGCACAGTCGAAAAAAGCACCTCTCTGCCCCTGCTGTTCACTCAAAAGCAGCTGCAACCCAGGATTTTTAAAATACTCGTGGATAGTGCAATTTTTGAATAACCCATTTTGGGGGAAATAACACGGGGCAGACTCACTTTAGGGGCGGGATCCATGCAAATTTCCCCCCCCCAAGGGTTTTTTACTGTTATCCCAGGTCTATTGACCCGTGCAGAAAGGGACCAAGTCAAGAATTGCCTTTGGAAAACTAGGCAGAGAAGTCTGCAGAAGTGGTTCTTTTAACCATGGGAGCAGAGGCGTTCCAGGGGTAAATGGTGCCCAGAGACAAATTGTCCGGATGCCCCCCAGCCTCTGCCCCCCACCCCCACCCCTGCTCCGCCCCTGATGCCCCCAGGCTCCTCCCAGGAAGGGAGGGGAAGTCGAGGCATGCGAAAACTATGAGACAGCAGGACTTCCTGGTCACGTGGGGGGCTGATTTTGTGCCCCCCACGTGACCAGAAGAGTGGCGCCCATGGACAAGGGGTATCCTTTGTCCCTAGGCAGATACACCACTGCATGGGAGTTGTACCTGACTATTCTCGTAAAGAACGTTGTCCATTACTAACTTTTGCAGGCTTCTTTTCAAAACCGTATTGGAATCTGATAAAGTATTAAAGACCTGTTAAAGTATTAAGATCACTCCTGGCAAAGTCTGTTTGCATTTAAAGTAGCTTGCCCATTTGTTTTATAACAATAGACACGGCTAATACATCTTAGCAAAGCTAAAAATAAAGGCAGTGTTTGTCTTAATAGAGCCTGGAAACCATTGATTCACTTCGAAACAAACCATATTCATCATCTAAGGCCTGATGCTGTGAAGCGCTCAGCGCCTTTCACTTCACATTGCTGCAGCCTGGAATATTTGGCATCTCACCCCACGAGGCCTTTGCGGAAAAACATTTGCAGTAAATAGACTGGTCAGAGTTTTAACATGGCAGTGGCACCTGCATAGAAATGGGGCTAGTTTTTCTTAATTAGAAATCTTTCCAGTTCTTTTTGCAGCCACCCCTAATCTTGGCTCTCTGAATGCCTTTAATTAAAAACCAGAAGGAGAGAATCTAATTCGTATCTCTGTGTAAACGCCAGACGCACTCGCACCAGTTCAGTTAAAAATGCACCGGAAGAGAAGCGGGGCTGGCTGGGTGAATGATCACGAGCACTAATCAATACCATGTGAACTTTTAGCCAGCCTGATCTATCAGCTGGAATTCGGCCAGTCAGCCCTTGGAGAAGTAGAAAAGAGGGCAGGGCTACCAAGAGGGTGTGGGAGAGAGATCAGGGATCAGGAGGACAAAGTGTAGCGGGTTCTGTCCCTCTGGTGGTACAGACACATGTTTTCATACAATGTTTGGGTTGGGTTTCAGTAGCAGAACAGAAACCAGAACAAATCTTCATCTTTATTTCATCTTTTGATAGCTCTGGGGGAGGGGCTGCATTCAGACCACAACAAATGATTGCCAGAAAACAATACAGATATTTGTTCAATAATGAATTCTCAGCTACTGTATCATATGTCTGATTCGTTTTGAAAAAAGCTTTCAGTTCCTGCTGGTTTTATTATGAAATTATTATATTCATAAACGAAATCCATGCTAAAGTCTTTAATTGAAATCGAAGTCTTAAGTGCTCATATTTGTTTGGATCTAATTAAGAATGAAATGAAGTCATGAAGATACATAATACTACACGCCGGTTAAACATGTAGCTCTAGTAGCCTTCCTTGAAAGTCAACAATGCAAGCCAAGATTCAGCAATGTTTCATCATGGTGAAATCCTATTGAAACTATATGAAACAGGTCATGGTTACTGTGTTTCCAGAGATGGGATCCAGCAGGTTCTCACAGGTTCCCGAGAGTAGGTTACTAATTATTTGTGTGTGCCGAGAGGGGGTTACTAATTGATTATTTTGCCACGTGATTTTTGCCTTAGTTACGCCCCTCCTCTTAGCAGTAGCACACAGAACTTGAAGCAGTCTAGCAGGAGGTGCACCGGTGTGCGTGGCAGCCTGCGCCTACGTGCATTCGTTTCCCGCCCAAGGACCGGCGCAGCGGCTGCGTCCTTGCCACAGCCCTGCCCAGGAATGCCCCGCCCCGGAATGCCCGGCCACGCCCCTGTTGTGCCCTGCCCATCCCCATTGGCGCTACGCCACAGTTTGAATCCCACCACCATGGGAACCTGTTACTAAAATGTTTGGATCCCACCACTGCGTGTTTCCCCGAAAATAAGACAGTGTCTTATATTAATTTTTGCTCCCAAAGATGCGCTATGTCTTATTTTCAGGGGATGTCTTATTTTTCTGTGTTCTGTTCGTCAGGCATGCTTCCAAACAGAAACTTTGCTACGTTTTACTTTTGAGGGATGCCTTATATTTCGCACTTCAGCAAAACCTCTACAATGTCTTATTTTCCGGGGATGTCTTATATTCGGGGAAACAGGGTAGTTAAAGCTTTGAATAGTTTAACTATTTCAGTATTCATAATGCTTTCAGTATTCATAATGAACTTTAAGTAGATTGGATACATCATAGGTGTCAAACTCGCGGCCCTCCAGATGTTATGGACTACCGTTCCCATCATCCCCTGCTGGCAGGGGATGATGGGAACAGTAGTCCATAACGTCTGGAGGGCCACGAGTTTGACACCTGTGGGAAACATTGATTGATTGATTGATTGATTGATTGATTGATTGATTGATTGATTGATTAAACTTATATATACCGCCCTCCCCTGGAGGGCTCAGGGCGGTGAACAACAAAACAAAATAGAGCACATAAACCAAAGACTAAAATCCGATAAATATTAATTAAATTGGCTCTATATAAATAAAATAACCCCACCCCATTAAAACGCAGCATACTAAAGTCAACATAATAGATGGCGCCTACTAACAATCCCCTAAAAAAAAAATGGTACGCATACAGGGCCCATGGTGAGAAAGCCGACATTACCTGATTTATGAGACCCTGAAGATTTTGAACTGGTAACCTGCCTCAAGTTACTTGTCCCACGTACCACGTCATCTGATTCTTGTACAGAAAACCCTTTGCCTTAGGTTTGTAATGATACTAGGTACTTATTAAACAGTACTAACAAAACCAATTCAACCTTGAGTGCCCTGTACATGGTATATAATCATGATTATGGTTTCCAAAGAATGGAATCTTGGAACTGCCCAAAAGAGAACTCCAGCTGATCTTAATTCTGGGGGAAATGACGCAAACATAAGCGGCTGTGGCTCAGTGGCGGAGCATATTCTTGGCAGGCAGAAAGTTCCCGGTTCAATTCCTGGCATCTCGAGTTAAAAAGGACTAGGCATGGGATGATGGGAAAGACCTCAGCATGAGCTCCTGGGGAACCACTGCCAGCCTGATTCATTGTAAGACAGATTCACAAAGGACCTGATTCATTGGAGTGTTGTGTGGTTTCCAGGCTGTATGACCATGTTCTAGTAGCATTTTCAGGGGAAGGGGATATGTCCCAGCAGCTCTAAAGGTTTTCAACTCCAAGGTAGTTCAGCAACTTCTCTATGGAGTTCCCTTATGGATAACTGCATGGAACAATTCTGTTGAAAGAATACAATCTGGCTTCCTCTATAAAATACTCGGATTACCACACTCTGTACCATATGCTGTACTATGCTTAGAAACTGGTCAGAACCTACTTGAAACAAGAGCATGGCTGAATACATTCAAGTATTGGATCAAATTATGTTTTAACTCTGATGTGCACAGTTTAATATACACTGCACGCCCAGACCTATTTGCCTCCGAATGGTATCAACTTCTCAAATCAAAAATTTACTCAATAGGTTTATTACTGGAAGATCTCTGTATGCTGACACCCAGAGAGATTTTCCAAACCTTGAAAAGTAGACTTCTAGAACAGGAATATCATATCTTGTGGCAAGCAAATAAATCATGCTCACCCTTCTCTGTCGGAATAATACCGGAACAGGGGCACATAGCCAAATATCTTGAATTATTAACTGAACCCCAACAGAGATGGATTATCCAATACCTTCCCATTGGCCATTACAAAGGGTCGCTACTTATCCATAGCTCTCCAGGATCGGGTTTGTCCACACTGTAAAAATCAAGTGGAGACTCTTGCTCACATTATTCTTGCCTGTCCAAGATATGTGGGCATTAGGAATTTCTCTCCCAGGCTGGCCCTAGACAAATCTGAAAGTGACTCTGACTGTTCTGTTGTGGAGCTTCTGCTAATCAACACAGATATCATGCTCTTGGAAAAAGTAGCAAAATTTCTTTTACAAGTGACCGAACTTTCTAAGTAATGTATACTGCTATATAGTCTTCCTGTCTGCGCTTTGAATGTACTCTTGATTTGTATTTCAAAAATGCCTGGCAACGCTCTAGAACCTATTTTTAAATGCCAAATAAAGGTTGTTGTTGTTGTTAGTAGCATTTTCTCTTCAAGAAGCCAGCCACAAACACAGGCGAAACATCAGGAGAAAATGCTACTAGAACACGGCCATACAGCCCGGAATCCACACAGCACCCCAGTGATTCCGGCCGTGAAAGCCTTCGACAAGACCTGATTCATTATAAGGCAGATTCATGTTTTTGTGTGTGTCCATGATACGGTGAAATCCCCAGAATTACAAAGATGTTTGCAGGTTTAGGTGATATGATAAAATTTGCAGGATTAGCCAAAATCGCTGCTCCCATAATACCATGCAGTTTGTACCCAGCTGTTGAAAAATCTGGGCTTCTCTAGATTTACCCCCAGTTTGGTTTGTGGCCCGTTAAGGATATTTTCTAATCAGTTTCCCCAGAGACAGTAAGAGCATAGCTCGAGGGCAAGTATTTCATAGACAAGATATCTGTTATTACAGGAGGGGTGTGGAGATACAGGCACAGGTTTTGTATGACAGCTGCTGTTCCTCCTCACACAAATCAAATGTTTTGGTCTTCAAATTTTTACCAGTGATCAAAACAGGAATAACAGTGATCAGAATAGGGATGATTACCAGTTAACAGAATAGGAATGATCACAGCTAGATCAGGAGTGTAGCCTGCTGGTACAATGCAGTGGATTTTCTGCAGGATTGACATTCCCCAAAACTCCGTAGAAATTTTCTATATTTGTGTACATCTCTGAACTGGGTGCAGCCTCTCCATTGTTGTTGTTTTTTCCTTGAAGAATTGAAAGACCATCTAGGTGTTGTTTAATTCTCCCTTTGCTTAACAGGAGAGGCAACCTTTGTGGTTTAAGAACCGCTACTTCTACCTGTGAAAGACTTTGGCATGAGGGCAAACAAACAAGGGAAAAGGTGTTTTGGTCTTGGCCATACAGGTCGAATCCCCACTTGAAATTTGCATGCAGATCCAAACCTGTTTGTTGTGAAACTGTGTCCTCTTCATTGGAGTTTCTCCCTCCACACCGCAGCAAGCACACAGCAGACACACCCGGTTGCAGAACTCTTAGCAACCCCCACTACCAGGTGAGCTCGCTTCGCCGGTCTCCCCTGATTGGTTGGCGTGCCTTGATGGGGCGGGACCTTTTCCCACTGTGGAAACGTACATTGTAGGGGCATGATCAAAAAACCAATGTGTAAAAGTTTAACGTTTAACTGTGCAAACAGTTAATCATTACCTGTGTAAACCATTAATGATTCAAAGTTACACGTTTGACTGTTTAACGTTTGCGTCCCATTCTGCTGGCTAATCACAAAAGCGTAAACGAAACCAAGGAAAGGCTGCATGCGCATCGCAGCACTGATTGGTTCCCTGAATTCCGTGTCACTCTCCAGGGCGGGAAACAAGTCAGGGTTTCAACCCTCATCCCTCCCCTCGGATTAGCTCTGAACCATGTTAATGGGGTCTATGCCACTTGCAACCAGGTCCTGCCGGAACGCAGATTAACGGGGAGAACGAGCACCAGAAGTGGAATCTGCCACGCAAGCAATGGAGAGGTCGTCCTTCAAACCTGGTTAGTTTGTGTTCTGAAACCTGGCTAAGATGGTAGTGGGGATTCGACCACAGACTGGGAGCAAGCTAAGTCCCAGCAGCTCTACCAGTTCCTCAGGGGGTTTCCTCAGTCCCTTGTGTGGATTTCCTGGCCCTGAATGCCATGCAAAACGGCCCACCATGTTCTTCTTCAGCACGTGTGCTGGGCAGAGGAGGAGCTGCCTGCTGCTGATTTGCTGAACCCAATTTTCCTGGGCCCAGCTCAGGCTAGGCTCTAACATGCAATTGGGAGCGTCCTGTTGACTTCAGTGGAGTGTTAAATATCCCACCGATGTGCAGAGATTGCAGTATCTGCTTTCCGTCTCTTCTACATTCGTGAAAATGGTTCAGTGCAAATGCTGAGGAAGAAAGGGACGGTGAACAGACGGGCGTTAACAGGAGCGGCGTGCCACTTCTTCTTAAAGTAATCTGGCATGTTCATCCAGTCATGAATAATTTTCATTTTGTCGCAACGCTAGTTATCTGTTAGTGACATTCCTTAGAGGTGAGCTTCTGGAATCTCCACATGTGCAGCAGATGCTTTCCAAGAAGAAGAAGAAGAAAAGTTGGATTTATATCCCCCCCTTTCTCTCCTGTAAGGAGATTCAAAGGGGCTTACAAACTCCTTTCCCTTCCCCGCTCATAACAAATACCCTGTGAAGTGCGTGGGGCTGAGAGAGCTTTGAATAATGGTGACTTGTCCAAGTTCACCCAGCTGGCATGTGTTGGGAGTGCACAAACTAATCTAGTTCACCAGATAAGCATCCACAGCTCAAGCGGCAGAGCAGGGAATCCAACCCCATTCTCTAGATTAGAGTGCACCTGCTCTTAAACACTACACCACGCTGGCTCTCTAAGCAACCGTAAGATTTCCCTGCTCCCTCCAAAGGTATGTTACCGCTCCGACGCACAAGCTGATCATTGTAATGGAAGAAGCCCGATGCAGGAATTGTGTACATAATAATTTCTCTAAACTTATTCTACAATAGCAACATCTTGATCAAAGCCTTTGAAGTTAACAGAGCATCAATTAAACTTTCTGCTTTTCAGTGAGAGCTGCTACTGTTGTAATATACCACATTGTATAATTGCTTACTGTTCATATTTCATTTTACCATGGATCTGAGACAACTGAAAGAGCTGTGAGCACACTTTAGAGCAATAAAGCAAAGGAAAATGCTATAATTAAAAGGTTCATGCAGAAATAGTCATGTTTATTGAAGCTGGAGTCTAAAAGTTGAAAGCGTTGCCACAAACTCAGCGCCAGACTCCAGCAGAGAATGACGAATGTTCAGTAAAGAACCAGGTTCATGTTATTAGAGACAAGTCGTATGTTTATGTTAAAGATTTATACCCCACTTTTCAGCGTAGTATTGTATAAAGTCACTTGTGACCATTGTGATAAAGTGACCATTACCATCTGAGCTACGAAAAATGTTATAGAGTTAGCGTTTTAATCTGGTCTGTATGACAAACCCACTCTTTCCCCCATTTACCATAGTACTGTGCAATCAATCCCAAGGAAAGTTATAACTATTTTAACCTTAACTTCAGTAGACTTAGAAGTCTATCACTCTACTTTGCACTATAAAAGAAGAAACGCTGTTTTGAGATAACAGCTAAAGCTCTGTTCTTACCACATCTTTATCAACGTTCACTTTAAAATATCCAAAAACCTCTTTGTCATACAGGAATGCTTGTGGGAAGGAGGGAAGGTAACATGGTGTCGAAGTTTAGCTTGGCCAAACTGGGCGCTCGGTGCTACATTTTATATTTTCACGCTTCTCTGTGGTTTCTTCTTTCCCTTCTTTCACACTTAATTAGTTTCTTTCCTTTTTCAGAACTTTTTCAGGCTGCAAAAGGTCTGTTCTCAGTAAAAACAGCCTGATGGGAACTATACTTCCCAGGAGACCTTGTGAGCCCAAAGGTCTCCTGAAAACTGTAGTTCCTCAGGCCATTTTTACTGCGAGCAGGCCTTTTTGCAGCCTGAAAAAGTTCTTTAAAAGGAAAGGAACGAAGGTAAGTGTGGGAAGGGGGGTACCGCGGTGGGGCACGGGGGCACTGTGGGGGGAAGGGGGAGGGGCCTGTCATGACAGGGCCTGGGGCGATTTTCAGCCCCCAGGCGTGCACCCGGTGCACAGCGCACCCCCCTTTCCCCTTGTGGCTTCGCCACTGTGGTATGGTCAAATCTCATCAGGTCTCAGGAGGTAAGCAGGGTCAGTACTAGGATGGAAGACTTGAAAATATTGAAAATATTGAAAATATTTGTTGTTGCTTCAACAAATTGCATTGGAACATGTTTGCTTTTGTCGGTCCACCCCCTGCATTGATGGCTCGGACTTTATTGTCTGCGTGCATGTTCCTGAATAAAATGCACTGTAGCCCAGCTTAGATTTATGATTGTTTGAAACTGAATGGCCAACTTGGATCACCCTATGTTTTTATCACCTTTAAAGCTTTGTCTTAAGGGGGATTAGTTATAGAGGCATCAGTAGTGTTTTACACGAAGACTCAACCTCAGCATTAGTCAGCAGTGGTGACTAGCAATGGCTTCCTAACCAGTTACACCTTTCCAAAGCCCACTGAGTTCAGTGAAGAGTGTTTCTGTTTTTAGATTTCACCTTGGCATAAGTTTATTTGATTTTCAGTGTTTAATGAAAGTACTTAATAAAATGGATCTATTAAAAGAAAACCTGGAGCTGCGATTTTCAGGAGATGATGTTTTGGTTCTCTGCAACCAGGGCCAAATGATATTCAGCACTGGAGCTCTGTGACAAAACTGTCAAACGTATAGATTCCACAAATGCGGCAACCATGAGTGGAGAAGCCAACCGTTCCAGCCTGCCCACCACAGGTTCCGCCGAGACGGCTTTATAACCAAGCAACAGGAAAAGATAAATTCAGGTCCCTGTCTTTTTAACCTCACTGAGCCAGGAGATAATTCATGTACATGAGAATAGTACAGGAAGAAGAGTTAAACTCCAGCATCATGTACAGGTAGAGAGCTAGAGTAGAAGCTGAGGGGCAAATCCAGTGGTGGGATCCAAAAATCTTAGTAATAGGTTCCCATGGTGGTGAGATTCAAACTGTGGCGTAGCGCCAATTGGGCTGGGCAGGGCACAACGGGGGCATGGCCAGGCATTCCTGGGGCGGGGCATTTCTGGGCAGGGCTGTGGCAAGGACGCAGCCGCTGTGCCGGTCCTTGGGCGGGAAACGAATGCATGCAGGCGCAGGCTGTCATGCACGCCAGTGCACCTCCTGCTAGACTGCTTCAAGTTCTGCGCGCTACTGCTGAGAGGAGGGGCGTAACTAAGGCAAAAATCACATGGCAAAATCACCAATTAGTAACCCCCTCTCGGCACACACAAATAATTAGTAACCTACTCTCGGGAACCTGTGAGAACCTGCTGGATCCCACCTCTGGACAAATCCCTATTTGGCCCTGACCCTTCCTGTGTGCCAGTCACACACACCTACCCAAACTTTCCTCACAGGGTTGTTTTAAGGATAACATGTGAAACAGACAGTTACGCACCCTGTTCTGAGCTCCTATTAGACTCTCCCAGAAGCAGTTTTATAGGGTCAAATTGTATACCTGGAGTTCTAGTCACTAAACTTCAACATCGTTGTTTAGTTCAGCCCTCAGTTACTTGCACAAGAAGTGTGGGTGGGTGAACAAACAGTGGCATGGCTATATTTTTCTCTTCTCTCGTCCCCCTCCTCCTCCAGCCCATTTTCAGCACACATGGATGGCATATTGAACAATTTGTATTTCAGAAGGGCATTTGGCATAGAAACGTGGCTGAGTCAGAGTTCGGCCCAGTTGTGTGGAAAGGCCCTGCACCATCCATAATCCGCTGCGTAAGATCTTGCCTGACATATTTGTTCTGGGTTTGCTTTCTAATAAAGACCCATTTCCAGCATCTTAAAGAAAGGTATTGTGGCAGGTTGAGATTTGATCTAATGCTGCATAGGTTGTTGACTAGCATACCTGTTGTCGACAGGGCATTTAGAGACTTGATTTTTTGTTGTTCTTTTTCCACGCCTCTTTAAACCCCTCACTGCATATTCCAGGGAAATAACGGCTGCTATGAATCTGCAACCCATCCACCCCTAGTGGTTTATCTAAGCCATTATTTTTTTATTTTTATACTTGCCCGTTTTTTTTCTGCTTCATCTATGTGGATATTTATATGTGTCCATAAATGCAGTTATTTCAGTCTATAAACTTAAACTACCCTGTCGCTGGGGGTTAACTGTTTCCTTTGAGCTATGCTCCTTTTCCATCACATGGGGATCTGTCTTTTCCACTGTGGTCTGTTTCTCTGGTGGATCCATTTCTTCCAGCAGTGGCGTAGGAGGTTAAGAGCTCATGTATCTAATCTGGAGGAACCGGGTTTGATTCCCAGCTCTGCCGCCTGAGCTGCGGCGGCTTATCTGGGGAATTCAGATTAGCCTGGGCACTCCCACACACGCCAACTGGGTGACCTTGGGCTAGTCACAGCTTCTCGGAGCTCTCTCTGCCCCACCTACCTCACAGGGTGTTTGTTGTGAGGGGGGAAGGGCAAGGAAATTGTACGCCCCTTTGAGTCTCCTGCAGGAGAGAAAGGGGAGATATAAATCCAAACTCTTCTTCTTCTTCTTCTTCTTCTTCTTCTTCCAGCCCAGCAATTCAATCCTAGAGTGTTTTGCTGCAGCAAGACAGAGCGAGCCCTGCTCACAAGTTGCAGAGAGCCCAAGTTTGATCTATTTACAGCGTTCTCTTGGCTTTTATTTAAAGTTGCATTGAATGATTCTCATGTTACGTTCAATGGATGTACCGTTCAATGAGTAATTTTATACCCCGCATTTATCAAAGTACTGGATCTTGGTTTTATTTGTAAAGTGAATTCACCTTGGCTGTTTCTTACAAACAGATGTATGCAATATATACAAGATGTACATGTGTTAACTGGAACATGTGAACAGGGCTTCTGTCTTGCAGTATCCTGTGTCATCGCCTGTAAAAGGAAGCATTTCTATTGTCCTGTCTGGTTCTTGCAGACTTTATTATAATCATTTCCTATAATATATTATGCCTGTAACATGATGCTATCAAAGCTAGCCCAGTATGTGGAAATTAAAGAGGACTGAGGGATATTTGAATATAGTTGCCAGAAAGCTTATGCCAGATTGGCAGAGCACACGATCAAGGATTTTGAAGGTTGGTAGTATTATCAGAAAGGAGGAGCACTATCTTGCATTATTGCTGCGCCGTTATTTTGGGCAATTAGTTTGTTGATGATTTCTACGTTTTGTGTCCTCAAAACATAGCAATTTTTTTTCTTTTAGCTATAATGCTTTTTACTCTGCCAGTAAAAATTCTCAGGTCCAGTCCAACTTGGATGAAAGTTGGGTGGTAGATCATTCCATAAAGGTGTCAGAAGTATCGAGTCATTTTTCTACGGATTGATTTAGCTAGGCCTACCTGAGTGATGTTGGCATGACCTTGGAGTTATGAAGGCCTCCATGGGATGCGAGCCCCCTGGGGTAGGATAGGTAAGTGGGATATAAATATGTTTTATTAATGAATGCATTTCAGTGAGAAAACTTGATAGAGCATCTTACATGCAGAAGGTCCCAGGTTCCCAGCAACTCCAGTTGAAAGAATCAGGTAGCAGGTGATGTATGAAGAACCTCTGCACTAGACCCTGGAGTGCATCAGGATAACCAGTATAGACTTTGATAGGTCATGTGGCCATGTAAGATGGTGCGCGTATAATCTGCATTCCTGTTTCTTCCTCAAGGGCCTTAGCCCATTCATTTCAGTGCCATGTAATAATTTTGTTTGCAGCTGTTATTCCATAGCTGCTGAATGTATTGATGCAGTAACAATGCAAGCTTTGAGCATGGTTCACAGATGCTTGTAGCCTTCATCAATTGATAGAAAAATGAAGTAGAGCAGGACACTAGCCAGAATATGTCCAGTGTCTAATCCAGAAAACTGGGTTTGATTCCCTTCTGTTCTTCTTGGTGGACTCTAATCTAGAGAACTAAGTTTGATTCCCTGTTCCTCCGCATGCTGTCCACTGGGTGACCACAACTCTCTCAGAACTCTCTCAGTCCCACCTACCTTGCAAGGCGCTTGTTGGAAGGGGTGGGGAAGAGAAAATGAGTTTTGTCCTAGTTTTGTCCTACTATGTAATTTTGCATCATTTAATGTCATTCATCAAGCCTTTATTGGCATAGACGACAGTAGTAAAGAACTGATTTAAAACAAACATGAAAACATGAACACAGTAATAGTAAAGAACGGATTTAAAACAAACAAACATGAAAACATGAAAGCCACTTTGGTACTCCTTCTGGTGGAGAAAGGTGGGATATAAAAAAACCAACTTTTCTTCATCGTCTTCCTCTTCTTCTACTTCTTCCTCTTCTTCTTCCTTTTCTCCTTCTGGAATCTAATTTGTCCTGAAGAGCATAATAGATACTTATTCTACATATGATATACTACTTCTAGGATTTATGCCTATTTCATCTTACTCAACTACATAGCATGCCAGTTACTACCACAAAGGTCCGTTAGCTCTCTGGACACTTTTTAGCATATGTGTTCCAAAACAGGGTGCTGACTATCCAGGAAACTGCTGATCATTAATCAACGTATTTTATTTTTTTATATTACTTTCTCACTGGGCCTCAAGGTGAGTTACACAGAGTGAGTCAATACAATCAACAGACTGGAACAGTCAGTAGAAAATCAAATTGGGTGTAGAACCAACTAATAATCTAAAAAACAGAATGGAAGGAAAGCAGAAGAGTTCACATTGCACATTAAATGATCGCTGGCTCGGTTGAATCTCTGGCCCACCAATTATTACGCTGTTTCAGATTTAAGGAAATCAGATCCAAGTTTGTGAATCTTACTCCTTTGCACTTACGCGATCTTCCCGATTTATTTAGATTACACTACTTGCTGGACAATCCTGATCGCTCTCTCTGTATGATAGTGGCAGACTTTCTCCTGGAAATTATTAAATGCCAGTAGATTTCCTTTCACTTAACATTTATTTCCTGTATTGTATATTCATGTTTGTTTGTTTAAAATCAGTTCTTTACTATTGTCGTCTATGCCAATAAAGGCTTGATGAATGACATTAAATGATGCAAAATTACATCGTAGGACAAAATTACATAGTAGGACAAAACTTGCTGCAAACTATACAGAGTCCCTAATAATTTGTCCAAGAAACTTTGTGAATCATGTTGCACAGTGCTGCCCTATTGCCTTAGTAGATAAGCCCCCTTGAATACTTTAGTTTCGCATAGCTGGCAGAATGCTCATAGAGTGAGAGCCTTCCTGACCTCCTCAGGCAGTCCGTTCCATAAGTTGGGGGTCACAAAAGAGGAGGCACACATACCAACAGTTGCTGATTTTGCCCATTTGCAGGTTGATACCTGAAGAAGCCACTGCTCAGATGAGCGATGCCGTGGAGCATAGGGAGAGAGACAGTCTCACAGATATGAGGGCCCAAGACCATGAAGGGCTCTGTATCTGATAGCCATTATTTTAAATTGAGCCTGATATATTATAGGTAGCCACTGAAGTCACAGCGGAATGGGAGTAATATACAAGCTAAGTCTAGCTCCAAATAGTAGGCGTGCAGCATTCTGCACCAGTTGGAGTTTTCGAATTGATTTTGAGGGGGAACCAATGTCCAGTGCATTACAGTATCCTAGTCTCAGAGTCATTGTGGCACGGTACCAGGTGGTCAGATCAGTCATATCAAGGTTAGGGGCCATTTTTCAAGCTAGACTGCATTGGAAGAAAGAATAATAGAATCATAGAGTTGGAAGAGACCACAAGGGCCATCAAGTCCAACCCCTTACCCTGCAGGAACACACAACCGAAGCACCCTTGATAGATGGCCATCCAGCCCCTGTTTGAAAGCCTCCAGAGAAGGAGTTTCCCCACACTCTGAAACAGTGTATTCCTCTGTCAAACAGTCAGGAAGTTTTTCCTAATGTCTAGGTGGAATCTCTTTTCCTTTTCCTTGAATCCATTACTTTGTGACCCAGTCTTTGGAGCAGCAGCAAACAAGTTTGCTCCATCTTCAACATGACATCCCTTCAAATATTTCAACCTTTTCATCTCCAGACTAAACATACTTAGCTCCCTAAGCCACTCCTCGTAGGGCATGGAATCCAGACCTTTTACCAGTGGTGCTATTCAAAGGATTTAACAACCGGTCCCGGTGGTAGGATTCAAATAATTTAACAACTGGTTGTATACAAGCACAATTTTAACAACCAATTCTACCGAAGTGGTGCGAACCTGTTGAATCCCACCACTGCCTTTTACCATTTTGGTTGCCCTCCTCTGGACCTGTTCCAGCTTGTCTTGAAAGTCTTTTTTTTTTTTGCAACTACATTAATTTGCTTCTCCAGCAATAATGTTGGGTCCACAGCTTTTAACTGAAAGTGAGAGTCAGCTGAACCCCATCAAAAGTAGGGGGGAAAGCAACTACTGGATAGGGCTGTTAGTATGTTACTGTTACTACTAGGATATAAACAATCTATACACATTCTGACTACCCAACTCCATTCCATTCCAGAGGGTAATTCCCAAATCACAATGGTCCTCTTTTTAGACAGTAGAGAACTCCAGAAATCCTGGAAGAGTAGCACTCCTATTAAAGGTTTTAACCATCTGTCTCCAATGAAGAGACAGAGTTGGGGTGAGGAGCAAGCATCCCAGCAAGAAAAATTGTGTGATTTGCATTATCAAATGCTATCCTGCAAAATTGTGCTATACTGCACAATTATTGTGTGACAAGGAACTACAATTGGGGAACTGAACTTGGCAGGAGAACAATGGTTGGTGATGAGAAAGCCTCACCGACTCAGTATATCAAAAGTGGTTTGACCACTGTTGAGTCAGCTGTGTTGGCATTTTGGGCAAGGCTAAATAAAGGCCCCTTCCGCACACACAAAATAATGCCTTTTCAAACCACTTTCACAATTGTTTGCAAGTGGATTTTGCTATTCCGCACAGCTTCAAAGAGCACTGAAAGCAGTTTGAAAGTGCATTATTCTGCATGTGCGGAAAGAGCCAAAGTTTGAACTTAGATAATAACAGGGGTCTCTACAGCTAAAAGTTGGAAGAGGCTGGAGGTTTTCTTATTTTATCATGATTAATCTAGAAGCTTCAAATTCCTTGCCTTCAGCTTTGTTCAATACATCTCCCTTTCTCATCTGTGCTTCAACAGGGCTCTGAAGTCTGAACACACAGAGATTTGAGTAGCTCACTAGACGGGTGCCATCCTCACACCATAACATTCCTACTTTGAGTACCAGAGCTCCTCACAGGTCAGCAAGTACAATTGTATGGAGCTAACATGTGGTAATAACTTTTGGAACTCGGACTGAGAGGGCGTGAGGTTTCCACGGGGCCATTGCAAATTATTCTCTCCTCTTGCTGTTCTGCATTGTAATGGGATTTTTTTTTTTTTGCTCACATAGAACCGTGCTTTAAGTGTCAATGTATCTTATGCCTGAATACGTTTAGCAGGCTATTTTATCACAACAGTATCATCTGCAACATAATATTTATCTACTTTTGCCAATGCCAATTTGTTTTTTGGATAAATACATCTGATTTTTGGGATTCCAGCCATGGAATTGGGTTTGGTCTTGGAGACCTTTATGTTCTGGGCAAAAACAGAGAATATCAAATACATATTTCTTTACTACATATATCAATTAAGAATAATGTGAGTTTATAGCCAGCATCATTGTATAAACAATTGAAGTCTTGCCATCTGCTGGGAATGAAGCAAATGCATTCCACAGTTCTGCTAACTAATCAAATATAATGGATAGAATGCTGCATATATGCATTAAGTAGCAACATGGATCTGATTTTTGATGCCTGAAATGACAATTCTAATAAAAATTATAAGTAATGTTAAATATGTATGTCATATAATTGCATATGAACCAGCCACTATTAAACACTGTTAAGGTTCTGTTTGTGGAAGAGTTGTACGCGCGTGCTTAATTTCCCTGTGAAATCAACAGGATGTGCTTGATATCGTCAGAGAAACTCTTTGGGATTTTAACGTGTGGGGAGGGGGCTGTGGAGTCAGCCTGATGAAGAGAAGGTTAAGAGGTGACATGATAGCCAGTGTTTACATACTTGAAGGGGTGTCACGTTGGTGAGGGAGCAAGCTGGATTTCTGCAGCTCCAGAGACTAGGATCAGGAGTAATGGGTTCAAGGTGAAGGAAAAGAGATTCCACCAAAACATCAGGAAAAACTTCCTGACAGTAAGGGCTGTTCGACAGTGGAATGCACTACCTCGGAGTGTAGTGGAGTCTCCTTTGGAGGTTTTTAAAGAGAGGCTGGATGGCCATCTGTCAAGAGTGCTTTGATTGTGTGTTCCTGCATTGCAGGGGGTTGGACTTGATGGCCCTTGGGGTCTCTTCCAACTCTATGATTCTAGGATCCTGATGCCAGCATCATTGCCAGTCCACACAGAGTAAGCAGCATGTACACCAGCATAGGTGGTACTTAGGTTGGTGCCAAGGAGCCTCACAGCTCTGCATTACCCCATAGCAGCTACAGCACTAGCTCTCTTCCACGACAGGAGCCTCTGCTGACACCAATTGGAGCATTCCCACGGGCAGAACTAAGTTTAATCAGCTTCCTCAGGCCTTTCCCCCAGTATCTTCAACAAGCCTTCATCTGAGAATCACTGTAAATATTTGTCAATACCTAAACTATGCTGTGAAGATGGGCACTTTTGTGCACACTGAAGAAGAAGAAGAAGGGGGAGGAGGAGGAGGAGGAGGAGGAGGAGGAGGAGGAAGAGTAGTTTGGATTTAGATCCCCCCTTTCTCTCCTGTAGGAGACTCAAAGGGGCTTACAATCTCCTTGCCCTTCCCCCCTCACAACAAACACCCTGTGAGGTAGGTGGGGCTGAGAGAGCTCCGAAAAGCTGTGACTAGCCCAAGGTCACCCAGCTGGCGTGTGTGGGAGTGTACAGGCTAATCTGAATTCCCCAGATAAGCCTCTACAGCTCAGGTGGCAGAGCTGGGAATCAAACCCGGTTCCTCCAGATTAGATACACGAGCTCTTAACCTCCTACGCCACTATGCCACTTTTTTCTATAATAGGGCGTGTGGATAGAATTCCTGTGAACTCATTGTTGCCTCTTTGGTCCTTCAGAACTCCACTATACGTCTAGATACAAATATATTTTACTCATACCTTTAACATCCTTGGCATTGGTTTAATTTTGTTCATTTTTAAAAGAGGTAAGACATCACTTTAAGAATGTTGTCTTTCAGTTTATGTTCTGCTCTTCTACCTTGGTCTGAAGACGTTAAATTAAATAAAACAAAGCAGATGTATATGTTTTCTGTGGAACCGCTAGCTACCAAATGCTCATTAACATTCCCCCGAGTTTCCATTGTTCGGTTGCTGAAAATTGCACAGAAACACAGTGCATTTATCTGTCTCGTGCATATTCTAATAATGAACACACACAATATTTCAAACACGGTGTTTGCTTCAGATTTGTATGTTGCAACCCTTGGCAAATCAGATGTCTTCCCTCTAGGATATTGTCTTTGTGTTGTAAAATGTGTTTCTTTCATCCTTGAGGAAATACTATAGAAAATATAGGTAATTGTAGAAAATATCTCTTGCCTGCCTTGGTGACCAGTAGAATTTGCTCTCTTTTTAAAAAGCATTCGTTATAAAGTGTTCTCCTTTTTGAAAAAAAAATACCCTGGTTTTCCTATTCATCTTGGTTTTGTTGATATATTTTGAAGAGAATTGCCAATGTCTTTCTGCCTACTATAGAAAAGGATGGCTGTCATCCAAAGATGCTTGAAAAGATTCCTAAAAGTAGCCTTCAGTGCAACATACAAGAAGAATCCATCAGATCTGATGGTTCCTTCAGATGAAATTGATTAGGAATTGAGTTGATGGCGCTACTGGACAATATTTTATAGGAACTGATTGTTATACTCTTTAATATTAATCAGTGGGCTTTAAAAGGGTGTAAGTCTTTAGGGGGGAAGAATTAGGACTGGGGGGAATTAGGACTAATAAAAGGAAACACTTCTTCACACAACGTGTGATTGGTGTTTGGAATATGCTGGCACAGGAGGTGGTGATGGCCACTAACCTGGATAGCTTTAAAAGGGGCTTGGACAAATTTATGGAGGAGAAGTCGATCTATGGCTACCAATCTTGATCCTCTTTGATCTCAGATTACAAAGGCCTTAGCAGACCAGGTGCTCAGGAGCAGCAGCAGCAGAAGGCCATTGCTTTCACATCCTGCATGTGAGCTCCCAAAGGCACCTGGTGGGCCACTGCGAGTAGCAGAGTGCTGGTCTAGATGGACTCTGGTCTGATCCAGCAGGCTTGTTCTTATGTTCTAAGTCTGCTTAGAATTTCACAATAAGAAGCCCATTTGGGTTCCCTGCTGCATAATAGACTCAGCACTCAGAGAACTGTAGCAAAAGACGGATGTTGTATTCATAGGTTACAATTTGTACGTAAAAATCATGGTCTTTATATTGGAGAGGAAGGAACAAGTTGTTATTCTGCACTATCATTCATCAGGAATAGGTATTCAGCGGCCCCTCCCTCCCAAGCTAGCTGCCTTTGTACATATCTAATCTACCTTCACGCTGGTTGCTACAGAACGATCCATGTTAATTGAATCACAGATTGATTAGCATAATAGCAACTCATGACGCAGGTGACTTTTTAAGGAACAGTAATGCAAGAAAACAAATGTAGCAAAACTAATGTAATAATGATTGGATTAAGGTGAGTCTATTCAGTCACTGGCTAGTTTTCTGTGGCTGGTGCTTCAGGTTGAGGTCCAGACTATCGTGGGCATTCACAATACAAACGAAAGAAATGCCCACTTCTTGTGCAGCCCCCTGCCCTGCCCACTTGGACATATTTTAAAATGATCCCGTATAATGCTTCTAATTTATTTACAGTGGCGTAGCGCCAAGAGGGCAGGGGGCATGTGCAGTGCACCAGGTGCACACCAGTGTGGAGGCATGGTGAGGGCGTTCTGGGGGCGTTCCAGGATGGGGGCGTGGCAGGGGCTCAGGTGCCCTTCACTCTGGCCCTGCTTATGAACAATAAAACATTTTAAAAATTGAAAGTAGGGAGATCTCTCAGAAGCTGGGAAGCTGGAGCAGGACTTCCAGATATGGTGGTGCCCACCAGTACTTTTCTGGCATCCACCTAGTGCTTTCAGGAAGTGGGTGGCCCAAGTAGGACTTCTGTTTATTTATTTATTATTGGATGTAATATGCCACCCATAAGGACATAAGAACCTAAGAACAAGCCAGCTGGATAAGACCAGAGTCCATCTAGTCCAGCTCTCTGCTACTCGCAGTGGCCCACCAGGTGCCTTTGGGAGCTCACATGCAGGAGGTAAAAGCAGTGGCCTTCTGCGCTGTTGCTCCCGAGCAGCTGGACTGTTAAGGCCTTTGCAATCTCAGATCAAAGAGGATCAAGATTGGTAGCCATAGATCGACTTCTCCTCCATAAATCTGTCCAAGCCCTTTTTAAAGCTATCCAGGTTAGTGGCCATCACCACCTCCTGTGGCAGCATATTCCAAACACCAATCACACGTTGCGTGAAGAAGTGTTTCCTTTTATTAGTCCTAATTCTTCCCCCTAGCATTTTCAATGGATGCCCCCTGGTTCTAGTATTGTGAGAAAGAGAGAAAAATTTCTCTCTGTCAACATTTTCTACCCCATGCATAATTTTATAGACTTCAATCATATCCCCCCCTCAGCCGTCTCCTCTCCAAACTAAAGAGTCCCAAACGCTGCAGCCTCTCCTCATAAGGAAGGTGCTCCAGTCCCTCCAAATCCCTCAACCCCTCCTCTTTCAGGCTCGGGGAAGCTTACAACCTACATCCAAAGCATAAAACTCACGACATGCATCCAAAACGTTAACATTAAAACACTTCAATAATAAAAAACCAGTTAAACATTAAACATTTTAATAATTTACTCATTCCATTTTTCCAAGATGGTGAAAATACACCAAATTCTGTGATGGTTGGCCACTAACTGGACACAGCAAGGTGGAAAGGGAAGAGAAGGGTGAGGCCAGATGGTACCCTAGCCCCCTCAACCATAGGCCTGATTTTGCCCGACTAAGCTTTTGAGGCACTAATGGAGCTTTAATTGGAGCTGTCACCGCCCCTGCGGCTCTACAGCATTGTTTGGAGGCGGTTGCTGGTTGGTTGCAGTAGAGCAGGTTAAAACTCAATCCACCGCCCCTGCTCCCTCCTCTTTACCCCCATGGGCCCTAATACGATCAGGACCCATTATTTCACATTAGGAGGGTTTCGTAAGGGCGCGGGCGATGTTCCAAGATACTACTGTTGTTTTAATTATATGTATGTTTTTAGCTGATATTTTATCTGTACACCCCCTGAGCCCTTCGGGGATAGGGCGGTATACTAAATTTAAATAATAATAATAATAATAATAATAATAATAATAATAATAATAATAATAATAATAATAATAATAATAATAATTGCCTGTACAGGTTTTTTTTTTAATGTTTTGACAGCAGTTGCCACCAAAGTGTTATGGAAGTTTTTACCCATTAAAAACTCCACACAAGGATGGCTAATAGCGAGCTAGGTTTATTGACATGTCTGCAGACATGGAGAGAGTAATACCGTGGTGCCAACTCTCTGACGTCTGCATTGCAATACAGCTCATTTTAAGACATTTCTGAACAGACCCTCCGGACCACTTCTGGCCAATCCTGGCCGGCTGTCCACACAGGCTCACAATCTTGACTTGTTGCAAATCAGCACATTCCAAGATATATATTTTTAAAAGAATACATTCAGCATCATCTGACTTGGTTACGTGTGGTCCTACATATAAATTCTGTTTAGTAAGCATAATCAGCAAAAAGCAAAAGCCGAACTAGTTGGGTGAACCATCTCCATATACTTCAAACCCCTAGGTCAATGCTCACTGTTGCCCTTTCGCTCAGAAGCAGGGGCGAACCTAGGCAAACTGGAGCCCGGGGACAAAACCTGAGTTTGGCGCCCCCCCCCCGCCCCCGCGAATGGGCGGCCACCCTCCCCCACCATGAACAAACAATTATTTTTTGCACCAGCTCACAAAACACCTCCCACTCCCAGCAGAACATACATGGCTCTCTCCCCACCAACTCTTTTCCTAATTTCCTAATCACAACAACCCTATGAGGTAGGTTGTTAGCCTGAGAAAAAACTCCAAGCCAGTGCAAGTGGATATTAACCATGTAAACCTCTCACAAACCACCCCCAGCAAAACATTTACCAAACAAATGTCAGCATCATTTGCCTGGGATGGCTGAATGCTGTGGGCATCAGGTTCACCTTCAACTTGGTGCCCACAGCATTTTAGCAAATTTGGTTGGTTCCTTTCAGGAGACTCACACCAGCAGCCCTGCAGGAAATGCCCCCACCCAGAGCAAGACCCCAACCACAGTGCCTCCCATTGAAACCTCTACCACAGAGCCATCTGGAGCATGGAAACAAAATAAGCCTTTTGGGGGTCCATAAAATTGAACCCTCAGAAGCAAAGGTCTCTATGCCTGGATGCTATTACCAGGAGGGCCTCCTGAGCCACCTTGAAAGTCTGGTGCCTCTGTCTTCAAAAATGTGCAGCCTGCCTACACACTCAGAAATTCCCCATTGGCTACAATGGAGCAAAGTCACTGCAAAACAAAGAATCTTGGGCAACTTTCTTGGGGTGCCTGTAAGGGGTGTATTTTTAAAGCTAGTGACACCAAAATTTCAGGGTATCATCTGGTAACTATTCTTATGATACCACCCAAGTTTGGTGAAGTTAGGTTCAGGGGGAGCAAAGTTATGGTCCCTCAAATGGGTAGCCCCAATCTCCTGTTAGCTCCCATTGAAAACAATGGGGATGGGGCACCCTCTTTGGGGGTCCATAACTTTGCTTCCCCTGAACCAAACATCACCAAACTTGGGTGGTATCATCAAGACAGTCTCTGAATGGTACCCTGAAAATTTGGTGTTGCTAGCCTTAACAATGCGCCCCCTGCAGGCCAAAACGTAAAAAACACTAAAAAAATTAAAAATCACACAAACGACCCTGAAATGGTGGCGCCCCCCCATGTGACCAAATGGGGGGCGCCCGGGGACATAGGGTACCCCCTGTCCCTAGGCAGAAACGCCACTGCTCAGAAGCAAGTATCTGCTGGTTCTTGCAAAATAGCAAACGCGGCGGTTCCAATAGCACTCAGTCACTGATTTCTTGAGTGCAACCACAAAATGTGTTTTCAGCTATGAATCTTTCTCAACTGTGGTCTTGCAACCAGCATATCTTTATAATTTTTATATCAAAAGCACAAGGATCTACCCTATGTTACTGAAGTTAAGCAGGTCCAGGAAAACCCCGTGATAAGGGGAGGGGGAGCGCCAGACACGGGACTGATCTGTGTTCCGCAGGTCGGCTGTGAGGAGATCTCGAGGAAACCTGGATATTTCGGGTGACTATCCCAGGATTAATCGCCAGTGGGATTCTCCCTTGGTTCTTAGGATATTTGCATGCAGTTTGCAAGGACATGATGGGCAGCCTTAGCGGAGGGAATGAATTTTGAAAGGCCCTACTAAAAGATGGAGCCACCTCCCTCAATGCATACCTTGTGACTCTTTGACACTACCTGAATCAGGAGACGCTAATAAGGAAGCATCTGTCACAGAACCAGTCTCACTTATCCTCAAAAATCATATTTTGGGTAGAAATAACTTGGCTGCAACACTCTGATCTTTACCATTTAACGTCTGACACCGCAGTCCTGTGCCAACTTTCTTGTGATTACGCCTGAGTTCAGTAGGATCAACTCAGCACAAACCTCTGTAGCAGTGTTTCCCAACCTTTTCGAGGTCAGGGTACCCTTGACCTCACTCTTCATATCTCATGGTACCCCTGCCGCCACCCTCCACCTTCCCCTTCCATTGCCCCTGCTTGCCACCCCCCCACCTTCCCCTCCCAGGGTGAAGGGTAGCACTGGGGGGGGTGGCTGCTGACCTTGTGGCAGGCCCTGCCCCATGGGCCAGCTCCATGTCCTTGCTGGCGCCTGTGGAAGACACCACACAAATGAGGGGGGGCGGTAGTGTTGCCGCGGTACCCCTGGGACATGCTCACGGCACCCCAGGGTACCAGGGAACCCTGGTTGAGAATGGCTGCTCTGTAGGCTTGGACTGCATGCATCCAGATACTAAGTTACAAGTAATTCCATTTTGAAGACGTGCCCTTCCCCTGAAAAAGCCATGTCAGCAGGAAGATTAAGATCTTTTCCTGCACAAAGCTGGTCTTTGGGAGGAAGAAAACTAATAACACCTCGGGGAAATCACGACCTGTGTACGGATCCTCTTTGCAGTCCTCATCATGTTGTTAGGCATGCTTGAAAGATATTCTGTATACACAGAGATCCTCCAGCCTTTTTCACACCCAGTGATTCCCTCCTTCCTTCGTCCCTCAGCCATCTCTGGGGTGTTTTTTAACAGCTTCTTCCACTTTTAATAACTAGTGACATTTTAGTATAATTAGCAAGTCTCTTTTCATTAGATAAAACCTTAATCTTTCCTGTCAAGGCTGTATTTATTAGTCAACTGAAATTTGGAGAGTGTAGTAAATATATATCCATTGCCCTGAAATAGAAAGTGGTGAACACTATTGAGGAACATGGGTCCAAATAAGATGTCTTGAGGACACCAAAAAAAGGCATCTTGGGGAGGAAGTCCACACAGCTTTTTCCACAAGACATAGGATACTGTATCTCAGAACAAGGCTTTGAAAAAGAAAACAATGCTAAAATGTGGCCTTTTTTCCCCGAGGAGTCATCTTTTAAGATGTCTCCTGCTTTGCTGAGTGAACTCAAACAGGTAGGAGATGTTTTAGGGAGCAGCAGTGGTGTAGGAGGTTAAGAGCTCTTGTATCTAATCTGGAGGAACCAGGTTTGATTCCCAGCTCTGCCGCCTGAGCTGTGGAGGCTTCTCTGGGAAATTCGGATTAGCCTGTACACTCCACACACGCCAGCTGGGTGACCTTGGGCTAGTCACAGCTTCTCGGAGCTCTCTCAGCCCCACCTACCTCAAAGGGTGTTTGTTGTGAGGGGGGAAGGGCAAGGAGATTGTAAGCCCCTTTGAGACTCCTACAGGAGAGAAAGGGGGGATATAAATCCAAACTCCTCCTCCTCCTCCTCTTCTTCTTCTTCTTCTTCTTCTTCTTCTTCTTCTTCTTCTTCTTCTTCTTCTTCTTCTTCTTCTTCTTCTTCTTCTTCTTCTTCTTCGTTTTCCCGTCTTCTACCCCCTTTTCCTGCTAGAGCGCCTGCTTTCATTTTCGCAGCAACCTGCACCTGCCATTTTCTGCCACTTGAGAGTCTCTCCGCTGGGGCCATTGGCTACGTGTTCATTTCCCTCAGAGGTTTCCTCTGCTTGCAGCTCATCCAATTGTGATTTCCTTGTAAAACGTTCATGAATAAAGGTTGTTTTCCCTGGAGATCCTGTGCACAATGTCATTTTTTTCTTTTTGTTGTTGTTCTTTTCAGATGGAGCTGCATTTATAGCTACAATGACGCAGATAAGAGAATCGCAGCCGCTCAGAGGACTGGTCGGCCTCCCATTAAGAAGCATTGGGTAGACCTGGCAAGAAGGTAGACCAGTCCTCTGAGCAGCTGCGATTCTCTTCTCCGTATCTTCGCAGCTATAAATACTGTTCCCTCTGAGAAAAAAAGGAAAAAACGACACGTGCGCAGGATTGCCAGAGAAAACAAAATTTATTCATGAACATTTTACAAGGAAATAGCAATCGGATGAGGTACGAGCAGAGGAAACCTCCGTGAGAAATGAACATTCAGCAAATGGCGCCAGCAGGAATACTCTCAAGCAGAAGAAAATGGTGGGCGCGAGCTGCTGCGAAAATGGCTGCCACAAAACAGCTTCCACAGGAAGTCGGGCCAGCCACAAGATGATTGCCACAACTTAACTTCAATAACCCCGTACAAGTCTAACGGGGGAAGCGGGTGGAAGGCAGGAAAAATAAAAGATGCCCACTGTTCAGGCAACAAAGCCAAGAGGGGGTCTTTTTAAAACGTGTGATTGGTGTTTGGAATATGCTGTCACAGGAGGTGGTGATGGCCACTAACCTGGATAGCTTTAAAAGGGGCTTGGACAGATTTATGGAGGAGAAGTCGATCTATGGCTGTGGTGGCGAACCTTTAGCACTCCAGATGTTATGGACTACAATTCCCATCAGCCCCTGCCAGCATGGTCAATTGGCCAATGATTTAACTATCTGGAGTGCGTCGCCACCACTCTTCTTGATCCTCCTTGATCTGAGATTGCAAATGCCTTAACGAACCAGGTGCTTTCGGGGAGCAGCAGCAGAAGACCGTGCTTTCACCTCCTGCATGTGAGCTCCCAAAGGCACCTGGTGGGCCACTGCGAGTAGCAGAGTGCTGGACTAGATGGACTCTGGTCTGATCCAGCAGGCTTGTTCTTATGTCCTAAGGACATTTTATTTGGCTGTGCAGTAGGGGAAAAACAAGACAGTTCTTTTTAAGATGTCCTCGGGTCATCTTATTTGTGCTGTGCAGAATGGACCATGAACTGCTTCGTGTTATTCTACTCATTGTTATGGAGTACGCCTGGTGGCTTAAAACAGTGAGTTATGCTATTCCAGTTGTATTAGTTTACAGAATTGGGAATCAGGCAGGTGTCAGCTTTGTGTTTTTCACAGAGTGTGAACTCAATCAGCTGATTTCAAGACTTCCACTTGTACCTGTAATAACTCACACCAGGGGTCCTCCTTATCATGGTACTCGTGAGCACCACAGTGCTACCAGCACCTTTTCCTGAGTCCACCAAGTGTTTTAAGGCAGTGGGCGGGGCCAGGAAAAGCCTTTGCCCATCAAGGATTCTGATTGGCTGTGCAGATTTCTTCAAATGTTGCTTGGGCTGCCACAGCACAAAGACTTGTATGGGGTTATTGAAGTTAAGTTGTGGCAATCATCTTGTGGCTGTCCCTGTTTTGTGGCAGCCATTTTGTTCCTTTCTCCACCATGCTGTGTCAGAACTCCAAATATGCCCACGAGCTCGAAAAGGTTGGGGACCCCCCATTTACACTGAAGTCGAGAGTATTGTATTTCCCAAGTGGTGTATACCTTTGAAGACTTAATAATTATACTGACAAAAGTCCTCATTTCCTTTCTCTTTGTAATTGTGTACCCCATAAGTTATAGAGGCATGCCAAGAAAGTAATATAAATGACATTATTTTAAATGAATGTACTGATTTTTCCTTCCCCTCTCCAGTTTTCCTTCCAGAAGCTGACTATTACATACAAATTAGATGCATTCACGATTAGTTACTTCCTTTTACAGCTTGCTCAGAGCTCAGTGAAGACAGCAATCAAAGAGTCTGGAGGATAGGAAATGGAGAGCATAGGGAAAAGGGCTTTTCCCCCACACCTACCCACATACTGAGACGAGGGTTCAATATTTATTGATAAGGCATCAGAATTAGCATTACAAGAATGAAATTGCCTTTTTGCACATGTAACCTCAGCTTGTGGGTTCTGTGGGGCAGAACCTGGAATGAGTTTGCAACAACAATTTTTAAAAACAAAATGGTTTACTTTCTTCACACATAACATATAACATCAACATTTAACATCACATTTCAAGGTCCTGCTCAGGTTGCAATTTCAAGTCCTTATATTTACAGTCTACTGATACTGCCAAGTCCATTTCTTCTTTGCAAGTGGGTTGGCTCCTGAAGACTCCAAGGGCTTGATGAACAGGCTTCAACATGATGAAGGTTTCCAGGAGAACTCTCACCCATTACAACCACAAAAAGAAACCCTTAACAAGGTGTTAAGGGCTTATACAACCAAGGTCCGAGTCTGATAGCCTTGTCTCCTCCAACTACATGAGGTCTGCTGCCTCGTGCTGCTCTGAGTCTCCACCCCTTACTGGGTCAACCCATTCTGAGCATGGGGGTTACACACACTTCTGGAGAAGTTTTGCTTTTTTTAAACAAAAACTTTGTCTTTTAATTCGTCAGAAGTTGACACAGTGGGAAAGAAAACAACTAGTCATGGATTTTTTTTCCCTTAAAGGAAAAGGTTGTCAGTTTCAATCTTTATGTTTGAAAATCCCACCTAAATCTGTGCCTAGAAGCCTTATGTTCCTGAATTATTAAGTATTCAGGTAAGCAGAAGCCTAAAGTTATCCATTGGTACAGTTATTCACTGGTACATTCCCAGCAGAGGTGTAGCAAGGGGGGGAAGCACCTGTTGCACTGGTGCGTCCTCCGCCCCCGTCCCGCCCCCGTCCCGGACTGCCCCCCCATGCCGCCACAGGGCGTTGCGCACACATACACACCCCACCCTGTCCCCTTGGATCTACGCCTCTGATCCCCAGAGATATTCTGTCTCCAGGACTCAGCCTTAGTTTTGAAAGCAAACTCCTGGGCTTAAGTCTTGGCACAAATTAAGCGATTAATTCTATATGGGTAACCGTGTTAATCTGCTGTGGCAAAACCGAAAATGTGGCCCATGTCACCTGAAAGACTTACATAACATAAACTTCATGGCTACTCAGATTCAGTCAGATTCACAAGGTCAGCAGACCAAGCGACACACGTGGATATAGAAGGAAAAATTTTTATATTAGGATATGTATACTTTGTCTTTGTATTTGAAAGCACAGAATTATAGAGTTGGAAGAGACCCCCAAGGACCATCTAGTCCAACCCCCTTCCCTACCGGAATACACAATCAAAGCACTCCTGGCTGATGGTCATCTAGCCTCTGTTTAAAAACCTCCCAATAAAGAAAAACAAACTCTGTCAGAAAACCTCCAAAGAAATAAACACTTACAGTGGCTAAAGATGTGAAGAAAAAGTTAAAGAGTCACAAATAGTAATTCATTTTTGAGACATTTCACAAAAACATGCAAAACTTCATGCAAAAATCTTCTCCAAAGGGGAAAAAAACCCATGCAAAACACAAAAGCTCAAGCAGCGACCATGGATTACAGCATCTGTTTTTGTCCTGATGAAAAATCAGTCCCGTAGTGTCTATTTAAGCCCTGGTAAAGGCTGTTAAATTCTACGTCAACAATGATCTATGTTGCACTAAATACAATACAGGAAATTAATTACTCTTTGAGGTTCCACAAAACTCCCTTTTGTTTATAAGAAAGAACAGCAATTGCGACACCATTAAAACATGTTCTGTCATGGAACTACAAGCCTTTGCTATGAATTAATCAGCATTGTAAATTTCATGCTAAAAGAAATTAAAGCTGAAGAAAATGATGTCCCAGGAAACTGCAAGCTATTTTCCATGGACCCATGTTGTGCTACTGAATTTATTACTTACGTAAGTTATTTACTGCCCGCCTTTCTCACAAGGACTTAAGGTGGATTATGCATAGTCAGAAGAACAGTCAACAAAATGAGACATTCAATAACCAATTAAGGTTGCCAACTGACAAACGATAGCGGGAGATCCTCTAGAATTACAACTCATCTCCAGGGCCCTTTCCGCATGGGCTGTTTACAGCACCCTAGGGATGGCAAAAACGCCGTCCCTAGGGAGCTGTTTGCATGGGGGGCGCAGCTGCTTCACAGCCGCACTGCCCACGCTCCCCCCCAGTGGGGCGAAGCCGCCATTTTCCCACCATCCCCCCCTTTCCCGATCGATTTACCTTCCCTGCAACCTTCCGGTAGCGTCCGCTGGAAGCTTACTGGGGACACTTCCGCCTACTTACTGTGACTCTGGAGCAGTCACGCGCCAGGGCGGTGGGGGGGTGTGATCCCCTGGTTTCGGCGCCCGGGCGAAAGGTCGCGAGGGGAAGGTAAGTCGATTGGGCGACAGTGCAGCGCGGTCTTCCCTGTCGTAGCAGAAGACCTATGGGAGCAAAAATTATACCTTTTGTTGGGTTACAAAATGCCTTTAACTGGCCTTGTCCACCAATCATTACAGTTAAAGGACAGCATGTAAGAAGGTCTTGGATGGTGCTCGTCTTTTCCTCTGAATTTTTGTGTCACCTTGGCAACTCACTTTTCTTTGGATGCAATGTCAGCACACGCCTGCTTAGTTTTGGCGACGTTGCTTCTGATTTAGACAGCCATACGAGCAACTTATATCTGTTTGGCTTTTTATCAGCACCAACAATATAATGAGCACAATAAAATGTCGCTGTTCCTCTGGACCTCTGCCATCACAGCTTTAATCCCCTCAGTCTGTCATAAATTTGCTTGCTTCTTGCCAGAAACAGCCATTATAGTTTGTGAATAGCCAGGGCCAGATCTACACTTTTTGTGAAGTGGTGCAAGAGGACAAAAGGATTTCCTTATATATTATATACATGTTCTTTATTTAGTAATGTGTATAATATAATCAATATGAATGTATATATCAATATACGCATAATATACATATTATCTTTTAAATGATAAAATAACTTGTGTTGATCTCTGCAAGTTGTTGATGATGATGATGATGATGATGAAACCTTTAATGGCATATATATATAAATTATACATTGGAAATTAAAATTGGCTGGTAAAAAAGTTAAAAAAAACCAAGCACCATGAGAGCTGAAATATTAAACCACTGAATTGGGATTGAGTCTGCTAAGCATTTGGGAACGTTCGGTGATGACAACACACAAGAATCTAGCAGTTTGTTCGATGGTAACAGTTGAGTTGCTGTCTAACAAGAACAAAGTTTTGAGAGCATCTGTAGTGGTGCCTAGAGCAGCTCAGAGAGGAGTAAGGAGTCTTTCCCGCTCTACAACATATAGAGGGCAATATAATAGAACATGATGGGATGCGGTTTCTTCAAGACCAGGATTACTGCAGGTGCAAGATCTTATCGAAGAGGATGGAAGATGGTGCTTTCTCTGGTTGTATCTGTCTGGTAGGCTGCTGCGAACATTGCATCTGGCTAAGGTGACAGCTGCGTACTCCAAGGGAGTGAGAATTTCATGTAGAAGATGTAGATAGTTAGCAGGAGTGGGAAAACGAGGCAAAATATGCAGATGGATTGGAGAGCAGGTTTTATTTGCTTGTGCCATCAGTTTCTGGTAGTCCTGCTCAAAGAGTTTTTGCTTTATGAGACGGTATATCTTATTAGCAGTCATGTTGTTAATGAATAACTACATTTTCACATTATCTTATCTCTCATTTCTATGACTTTCTCTTAGAATTAATTTTGTTGATGGAAGCCAAGGGAGTTCATAGCCAGACAGGTATGAGAGATGTTATTAAGGCAGATTTTTGGGGAACTCAGAGGCATGATAAGAATCATTCCATGGCAAGAATGCTAAAAGGGCCTCTCCTAAAATAAGAGCTCTCACAAGCTCATGCCGTCAGTTTTCCAGTAAGATGGAAATGTGGTAGAGATTTCACTATGATGGGGAAAATTTAAACTCCAACGAACAGAGCCTACTACCCAACTAAAGAAAACAGATCCAAAATCTTTGGCCTAGAAAACTACCAGGCTTATTGGTTGGCCACGGCAAGTTCCTAACATCCAAAAGAATCCACAACAGTTGCGAAGCCTCGAAGTTTAGGCAATTGTAGAATTTCTGGCATCACAGTGACATAGGAACCTGTACATTTACATCTAACCAATGACCATTAATCAAGACAGGCATATCCTGTGTAGCGTGGCACCACATGCCGTCTCATTTCATTTAGAAAAGAGACAAAAGGGGATACAGTAAAGGTTTGTAAAGTTATACACAGGGTGGAGGCAGTTAACAAAGATAACTTTGTCTGCCTCTCCCAAAATACTAGAACTTGGGGGCACCCAATGAAGCTCATAGGCAGGAGATTCAGAATGGACAAAAGAAAGTACTTCTTTACAAAAATGAAGAATTCACGGCCAGAGGATGTGGTGATGGCCACAGGCAAAGACAGCATTAAAAGAACATTGGATAGATTCGTGTAGAAGAGATCTATCAGTGGCTAGTATCCATGGTGACTAAAGGGAACCTCCATGTTTAGCAGCAGTCAACCTCTGAATCCCAGTGCCGGGAGGCAACTCTGGAGAAGGCCTAGCCTGTGTGGTCTGTTGTTAGTCCTACAGAGGAAAAAATTGGCCACTACGTGAGACAGGATGCTGGACTAGAAAGAAGGATCCCACCCACCGTAAGCTCCTTGAAGGAAGGGAAGTGTTTTAAAAGTACTATATTGATAAAGAATTACAAGGTGTTTCACACAGGGCCGGAGCAAGCTTTAAAGGGGGCTTGGACAGATTTATGGAGGAGAAGTCGATTTATGGCTACCAATCTTGATCCTTTTTGATCTCAGATTGCAAATGCCTTAACAGACCAGGTGATCAGGAGCCATTGCTTTCACATCCTGCATGTGAGCTCCCAAAGGCACCTGGTGGGCCACTGCGAGTAGCAGAGAGCTGGACTAGATGGACTCTGGTCTGATCCAGCTGGCTTGTTCTTATGGGAACTGCGCCTGGGGCGTTGCACCCCCATTCCCTTGGCGCTACGCCACTGGTTTCACATCTAGGTGATTAAAACAATCAACTCCAGTTTTAGCACAATGATAATAAAAAACCAAGTCCACTCTTACAGCTTAGATATTGGTTAGAATGCACAATGAACCAGGAACAATGTAGAAAAAAATATGTCTCATCCTGCACACTTGTTCTTGTCTCTTCATGCTGCTGAAGGTATGAAGGCTGAAAGGACAAAGTTTTCTACAGAGCTTGGCTGGACAACCAACCTCTGTCAACAACCAGGCTCCAGCATGTGAAGTTATATGGTAAAACCATAGAGAGCTTTGGAAGCATGCTAGGGTGTTGCCCTGACATCTTGACATCAATTCCAGTTTGCACCAGAAGTGGTATCACAGCCCCAGGAACTCCTAAACTGATAGGTCCCCGCCCCTCTGAATTTCCCATCATTTGCCAGGCTCTCCATGCCAGCGACGAAGCTTAAAAGTCAGTGAAATGAAATTTAGATCAGTCACACTCTCTCAGCCTTAACCTGTATTGGAGGGTTATTTCAAGGATAAAATGGAGGAAGCAGGCAACCTTGTCACCATGCTGAGCTCCTTAGAGGAAGGTAAAGCAACCATGCTGGATACTCATTTTACTGGCTTCGGAAGGATGGAAGGCTGAGTCAACCTTGAACACGACTTCCATCAAGTTCGAACTCAGGTCGTGAGCAGAGCTTAGACTTCATTACTGCATCTTACCACTTTGGGCCAAAGGCTTCTTGGAGGAATGCCAGCATTTTAAAAAGGACCAAATAAATAAATAAAGCCAGTCAAGGAAGGACTGTAGAAATCTACCTGTAGATGGAGCAGCAGTGGCGTAGTGGTTAAGAGCAGGTGCATTCTAATCTGGAGGAACCGGGTTTGATTCCCCGCTCTGCCGCTTGAGCTGTGGAGGCTTATCTGGGGAATTCAGATTAGCCTGTGCACTCCCACGCACGCCAGCTGGGTGACCTTGGGCTAGTCACAGTTCTTCGGAGCTCTCTCAGCCCCACCCACCTCACAGGGTGTTTGTTGTGAGGGGGGAAGGGAAAGAAGATTGTAAGGCCCTTTGAGTCTCCTATAGGAGAGAAAGGGGGGATATAAATCCAAACTCTTCTAGATTAAGGTGCCGTGGAATGTACGGGGTGGGGTGGGGGGTGCTTTTCACGTAGCCTTTGTTATTTTCTTTGCTTACCCAAATGTCTTTAGCCTTTCTCATCAGTGGGAAGTAACTTGCTGAGTGCAGTACTAAGAGGCCTGAAGTGAGGGAAGCAGCTGCTGGCTGTGAGTGGTTTTGTACGTGAATGCCGTATTGAATTTAAAATGGAAAAGAGCATATATCGAGTGGTGTGAATGAGTCACCAGGAGCTGGATGACTCAGTTCAGATCTTTAAAATTTCCCATGAGGTGTAAGTGACAAGCCCCCACCGGCAGCATCTCTGCAGATTTCTAGGTGCCAAGAAAGAAGCAGAAATATCTGTGTGATGAAGTGACATTTAAAATTGCATTAGCTGTGTCGGGAACCATAAACAAAGCCTTCACCGGTTTGTCAGATCTACAAATAGCTTTGTAGATGGCTGCACTTAAGTTGAGTAATAAATAAGGTGACCAACCCCGGGCTGGAACATTCCTCAAGATTTGAGAGTGGAACGCAGGGATTAGGGAAGGGAGGGATGTTATCAGGATATTTATTTATTTACGTCGTTTGTCGTCCACCTTTCTCAATGGGACTCAAGTCAGATTACGCATCGTGAGTCGGAACAATCAACAAAATGAGACATTCGATAAAAATGCACCACGATTGTAAAAGTCCGGAATCAACCAGAAATCTAAAAGATAATATTGATGCTGTGTTGCAGTTCTAACAGGACACATGAAATGATGCGAAAACAATATAGTAAGACCTTACTTACAGTAAGCTACAGACCACAGTCCCTGATCATTTACCCAAGTAAGTTGGAAAATCACTTTGTACAGTGCAACCCTTTTACCTAACCATCAAGCCCTCTTGAATAATTCAAGTTTCTGGAAAGGCAGGAGTGTGGGAGCTTTCCTGAACCTCCTCAGGCAGAGCATTCCACAAGGTGAGTGCCACAATAGAAAAGGCACGGGTTTGGACAGTTGTTGATTTTGCCCATTTGCAGGTTGTTACCTGCAGAACAGAGGTGGGATCCAGCAGGTTCTCACAGGTTCCCGAGAGTAGGTTACTAATTATTTGTGTGTGCCGAGAGGGGGTTACTAATTGGTGATTTTGCCACGTGATTTTTGCCTTAGTTATGCCCCTCCTCTCAGCAGTAGCACGCAGATCTTGAAGCAGTCTAGCAGGAGGTGCACCGGCGTGCATGGCAGCCTGCGCCCTAGATGCCGTCGTTTGCCAAGGACGGCGCGAGCGGCTGCATCCTGCCACAGCCCGCCCAGGAATGCCCGCCCCCATAATGCCGTACGCCCGTGATTCCCGCCCAGCCCCATTGGCGCTACGCCATAGTTTGAATCCCACCACCGTGGGAACCTGTTACTAAAATTTTTGGATCCCACCACTGCTACAGAAGCCCCTGTTCAGGGATGCTATAACTCGGCTATGACTTGACAGCACTTTAGACGCGCACACACGCGCACACACACGCACGTCATCTTTCTCTCCAATGAGGACCCAAAGTAGCTTATATCGTTCTCCTCTTGTCCTTACTTCTTCATTAGGGTAAACTAGGCTGAGAGTAGATGACTGGGCCAAGGTCACCCGGCAAGCTTCCATGACAGACTGGGGATTCCAACAGGGGTCTCTCAGATCCTAATCTGACATTCTAACAACTACACCACACTGGCTACAGATCCTCAGAATCATATAGTCAGGTTTCTGGGGGCATCTGGTCTTGTCAAGTGTCAACACCCAATTTAACAGCATGACTAAGATCACCTCTTTGTTCATGTCAAGCAGAAAGTTGGCAAAACTTCACTTCTGTCACTCAAAGCTTCTGAAAGTACAGGTATGATTTTAAAGGTTTCCAGTATAATCTGAGCTGCGTGTGCCTAAGCCCATTGATTTCAATGGGTTAAGACTGGAGTAAGTCTGTATAGGGCTGCATGTTTGTGCAAAACATTCAGTGTCTGAAATGTTAATGGAATAGAATTCCAGATTGATTTTTCTAGCAGGAGGCAAAAGCAACAAGTGAGAAAATGTAGGAGAAAGTCAAGAGACAGTAACGGCAATTCCGAGTTTAAAAATCTCGGAGGGCAATCAAGACGAGGTAGGAAGTGTTTGGCTGCTGAGATGTGCAACAAATTACCTCATCAGGGGGGAAACACTTTGTGGAAAATCAGAGTTTCCTTCTGATAAGTGTGGAAGCCATGTGCCCAGATCATGTTTTTGCTTTTGCTTCTGCTTTTGCTCCCAATATTTGAAAGAGAAGTTCCCAAATGCTCAAAAGGCCTTTTTGCATTGCTGTGAGTCTTGAGAGTTTGTTTCCCTACTCCTCCACATGAGGCCTGCTGGGTGACCTTGGGCCAGTCACAGTTCTCTCAGGACAGTCTCAGACTCACCTACCTCACAGAGGCCCCTTCCGCACACGCAAAATAATGCGTTTTCAAACCATTTCACAACTGTTTGCAAGTGGATTTTGCTATTCCGCACAGCTTCAAAGAGCACTGAAAGCAGTTTGAAAGTGCATTATTCTGCACGTGCGGAATGAGCCACAGTTTCAGTTTGAGGAGGAGAAGGGAAAGCGTTTGTAACTGCTTTGAGTCTCCTTATGGTTGAGAAAAGCAGGATATAAATCCAAACTCTTCTTCTTATCATCTGCATCTGAGATGCTGCAGTGAACTTCAGGTGTTGCCACACGAGGGCAGCCTCCAGTGTGCTTAAAACAACCCTTAGTTCCCATAGTGCCTTCGCAAAACTTAAAACATCCTGATACTGTGAAATCCATAAAGCAGAGTTAAAATACAGAAATTTTTAGAACTGCCAATCAAAACCTAAATAATTACGTGGGAGAAAAAGAGGAACAAAGAACATTTGGGAGATACTAATATTTTGTCGAAGGCTTTCACGGCCGGAATAACTTGGGTGCTGTGTGGTTTCCGGGCTGTATGGCCGTGTTGCTGCTAGAACACGGCCATACAGCCCGGAAACCATACTAATATTTTCCTCAAATCCTCTTTTCAAAATTCATATTGTGTGACTGAACTCCTTAATTTTCATGGACAAACCTCACCAAAATTAAATATGTGTAATTTCACTAGTTTACATTCATTTTCTTACTTCCCTTGTTTCTCCCTGTCCTTCCTATGGTCATCCCAGTAGTCTATTTTAAGATTGCAAGTTCCTTGTGGAGGAAAGAGAGATTTGTTATTTTGCTTGTGAAATTATCTGTCATAAATATATGCAGGGCCACACAATAGGCACCTGTAAGGTGCCTCTCAGGAGAGGGGAAATCACAACCCTGCCTGTCTCCACTTTTCCGCTGGTACCATCCTCTGCTTCTTTCTTCTTCTGTCCACCTTGCATCTGCTGCCAAGGTTATCTTCATAGTTGTGTTCTTGAGGTGACCCTTCACAATGCTGAGGACTCCACATTGAGTAGTTCCCCAAGCTTATTGATCTCGGTTGTCAAACCACAGTCACTACTGACATTTGCCTTCCTGTAATGAAAACCCAGTAGACCTCCAAAGCAGTAGGGATGGAACCTTTGCCTTCTTCCCAATGATACGCCTTCAGGTCTTTGAAGAATGGTGATAATGTGCCCCTTAGTTTTCTCCAGGCTACACATGGTCAACTTGTTTTCATGAGATCTAGAAACATGTAACTTTGAATACCTGGGTGTTTTTGCATATGCTTCTAAAACCTTTCCTATGTTGTGTGGATCTGACAAGGTAGCTCTTTGAGATACCTTTAAAAGCCGTGCAGTGCAGATTTACACTACTTAGAGCAGAAGTGTTGAACTGATTTGTTCTAAGGGCTGGACATGACATAAATGTAACTCTTGGTTGGACAGGGTCTGGTTGGGTGGCTGCCTCAGCTGAGGAACCCCCGGCAGGCTCGCAAATCCAGATCAGCACTGGCAGAGAGGGGCTGGCTGCCTCAGCTGGCAAGTCCACAGTGGGCTGTCTAGCTCAGATTGGCAAGATTAGGTGACTTGCCAGGCTAGATCGGGAGCAGGGAAGGGGGCGGGTGCTTCAGCTGGCTCAAGGGCCTGATAAATCCTCTCAAGGGGCTCGATCCAACCCTGACTTAGAGGCTTTCCGCACTGACAGAGTTGTACTGGTTTCTATCTAGGTTCACCTCAGTGTATCCGCACTGCAACTGAGCTCAACGTTGTTTTGTCTCAGTTCCCCCCCTCAGAACTGTGACATCCCTGTTGCAGTTATGAACTGCACCTTTCTGCTGGAACAAGGTCGATACCGCTTCGAAGCTTCGAAGTGCGGACGCATCGAAACGACACCTCATCCGTTCAACCAATCAGGCGCCGCTTTTGTGGCATGCGCAGAACGGGAGAGTCTTGGCGGGCATGTAACTGTAAACTGCAAACTGTAAAAAACTGTTAAAAAAGAACGCTCCCGTTTCCCATGGTAACACAAGCTCCAATCATGATCGAGGAGCGAAACAGGCACCAAGATGATCCCGCCCACTTAGCTCGGTTCCAGGGGGCCAAGTAAGTTGCTGTGCGGACAGCCTGGAATCGCCCCCCACTGAAGGGAACCGAGTCGACCTTAGCTCCCTTCTGTAGTGCGGAAAGAAGATTTTAGATGCCAAGGTCTTTACCAGCTAAATTCTTTGATTCCTTGACTCCTCTCCTCCCCTCATGACTGACAACAAGTAGTCAATCTCTGGAGAGCTCCACTATCAAAGCATATCAGAAAATTCCAGCTCCAGCTACTCCTACTCACTTGCTATTCTTGGTGAACACCATTCTGCCGTCAAGGCTTCAGCGTCAAGCTTTTATATTCTCCTACGTGCAGTGAAATTTCACTCGCTCGCTTTCTTTTGTCTTACGTTTAGAGTCGCATTTCCCTAGTTATTATCACATCCTTCGTTCCCTCTTCCATGGCAGTTGCGATGATTTCTGATGGCTCCAAAAGTTTGTGTTTGATACTGCATCTGCTTTTGAAGTCTTGCACATACATGTTGGATGGAGGGCAAACTTCATCCTCTTGGTCTTATGTTGCAGATATTAAGAACATAAGAACATAAGAAAGAGCCTGCTGGATCAGACCAGAGTCCATCTAGTCCAGCACTCTGCTACTCGCAGTGGCCCACCAGATGCCTTTGGGAGCTCACATGCAGAATGTGAAAGCAATGGCCTGCTGCTGCTGCTCCTGAGCACCTGGTCTGCTAAGGCATTTGCAATCTCAGATCAAGGAGGATCAAGATTGGTAGCCATAGATCGACTTCTCCTCTATAAATCTGTCCAAGCCCTTTTTAAAGCTATCCAGCTACCCAGTTTGGAATATGCTGCCACCACCTCCTGTGGCAGCATATTCCAAACACCAATCACACGTTGTGTGAAGAAGTGTTTCCTTTTAGTAGTCCTAATTCTTCCCCCCAGCATTTTCAATGAATGCCCCCTGGTTCTAGTATTGTGAGAAAGAGAGAAAAAATTATCTCTGTCAACATTTTCTACTATATTGGTGTAAGGGAGGCAGGCAAAAGTTTGCTACAGTGGACCTTCAAAGCAATTATAGGTTTTTGATTTGTAGGCTGAAAAATAGTAGCTGTTTCAGAAGCTTTGCAGGTGGAAAAGAGGAACCTTGTGGTCCCCTCTGTTCAGCATGTTGGACTGTTAGTGGCCAAGGAAGACCTACTTGTTAGAGACCAACAATACCAGAAGAGCGTTCACCCTCACTAGGTGTTTGGCTCTCTCATCTGCAGTGCTTGAGGGTAAATTTAAGAAAATCCCTCATTCTGATAGATTATTTTGATGCCTGTTAAGAGAGGGAGAATCGACAGAACATATGTGCTTGAGATATCCTTATTGTAAGGCGGCTTGATCAAAAATTATTAGCCCACTACTAGATAGGAGTCTTTGTCAAAATGATAAAATCAAATTGGATTGTCTTTTATCGGATAAGAATCCTCAGATATCATACCAAATTGCCAGGTTTTGTGCCTTGCTTTGTAGGATCCAAAAAATGTATCACGCAACAGACTCTTCAAAGGATTTTAATGCATTTTATATGTGGTGTCACAATTTTTCAACTGTTGTATTCTTGTCATTCCGAAATGTTGTTAGACTCAAAGGCATTACACCTTCATACTGCAACAGAAGAACTTATGTGATTGAATTGCTCTTTCATACTGTGTTAGGCTACTCAGAAGCAAAGGGCATGGCAGGCCCTTGAGCTAGGGTTGAGAAATACCCGGAGATTTTGAGTGTGGAGCCTAAAGAGGGTGTGGTTTGGAAAGGGACTTCCATGGAGTATAATACCATACAGTTCATCTTCCAAAGCAGCCATTTTCTCCAGATGAGCTGATCTAGCAATCAGTTTTAATAGCTGAAGATCTCCAGCTACCCCCTGGAGGCTGGCAACCCTAACTTGAGCCCAGCAACAAGATTCACCTAGGTGGACCAGATTGGATTAAGGGCAGCCTTTGCAGTCTGACCCAGGGAAGCTCAAAGTGTGTGTAGCAGTAAGTAAGTCTGGGTGGAAGAACAATGCTTCTTTCGGCCCAGGTGTTATGAAGCAAGAGAGGGAACAGAGGAGAAGAGGGTGGAGCTTAACTCAAGGTGTGGAGTTGGGCTATAAAAAGAAAGAAATGGGGAAATGGGAGGAGGCTACCGGCAGGAGAAGAAGACAAAAGCAGGAGGCCAGTCGCAGCATCATGGTTCTATGCCTCTATAACACAGTGTGACCCTGAGGTGGGCAAAGGGAACTACACCTTTAGGGGTCAATACTGATGAGCAAAGTAACCAGTTTAAAGAAACAGCATTTGGGATCGTGATCTCAAGACCCCCATGGACTCCAGGTATGGTGTTTCCTTGCTTCCCAGAGGGTGGTTCACATCCAAAAACAAATTATCTGACATAGAAAACAAGAATGCTGGGTAGATAACTAGTCTAGCCTCCTTGTCCTTAAATAGGATTTTCATGCCGAGGAAATGCGGATATTTAAACTGCCCTGTTAAAAAATGCAAAGCAATAAAAATGCAACAAAATGTTTATTTTTCTTGTTGCTATGATTATTCAGTTAAGCACCCAGCCCCAGTGATTACATTATAGACCAGACTTGGGTTTAATACTTCAGTGAGAATTAAGCCTTTGGTGGAATTCTTTGCAGCCAATCTTGCTGTGATCACTTCATTGTACAATTGAAGATTATACGGAAAGACATGAGTGATATTTCACTCCAAAATATCATGAAAGCATAAATATTGACAGGGCTAGCGATCCTTAAAGAGGTATTATCCATGCAGACAGGGAGACAAAGACAAGATTCTTCGGTGATTATGACTTTGAAGTACCAAAACCTGGTCTCTGCTGTTGCAATAAAAACTGACTTTTGCCACCCTAAGAAACATGAATTAGTTCCATGAAGGTGTTGACATTTTCACTTTTTAAACTGCTCCGTTCCATTCAATCATCTGTTCTGTTCTTCTGTAGTGGATTAATTCAGTTTGATAATTAAATACAACAATAAAGACCGCGTAAAAATAAAACTGGCAGAACTGTTAACATATGGAGTTTACTAGGCTGTATACTGAGCCTTTAATCTGTTTGTAATATGGTTTTCCAAAAATATTACTAACCATTCATATGGCATATGTGAACAAAAACAACTAGGCAGTCAACATTTCATCTTCTGTTTTGCTTAGAACTGGATTTGCAAATGTTTAGCAGAAGTGATTAGTGGTTGCAATGTTTCTGAGGCTTCTGCCAAACCTTTTGCAGCTTTCTTCCAACACATTACACAGGGAAACAAAAAAAACGTGTAATGCATTCAGCCACCTGAGTCCACAGGGACATCGCTGATGCGGGATTCCCTTAAATCTACCCGTTAGCTCTGCTAAAGGAAACTCATTAAAACAAGCTAAGGAGAACATCCTACAATAAGCAAGAACTGTAAGATAGGGCAACGATTTATCGTAAGAACAGGGAATTGAAGGCACAAATCCCACGGAAGGCCAAATCATAAAGTTTCTTGTGTACACACTGGCTCCAAGAGCACGAATAACCGTCTGACTGATGCCAGCTCACCTTGGTTGGGAGGGAGTCAGATTGAGAGGAGGAATTCAAGCACTTTCCCCCAAACTAGTTGGTCCCATGAATTGGCAGCCCTGTTTTTGCAATAAAGGGGGTAGCAGAAAGAGTCCGTTGTTACTTTTTCTTGGACTAACTAAATCAGGGGTGTCCAACTCTGGTGTCCCAGATGTTCGTGAACTACGATTCCCATCGGTCCTGCCAGCATGGCCAGTTGGCTGATGGGAATTGTAGTCCATGAACATCTGGGGCGCCAGATTTGGACACCCCTGAACTAAATTATGTGTAAAGTCTGCACATTTATAGCACAATGCAACGTTTTTCTGTTTCTTAAATTGCCAATTGCAATAATTCAGGAAGAAAGGGATGTGAAGAAATGCCTGAAAGTTTATTTTGACAGCTTTTGGCTACTGTATTTTTCCTAAGTGTCTCACTACAAAAATAAAATAAAAATAAAACAAGTAATGATAAATAACCAAATCAGAAGGGGGCAGCTGAATTCCCTTAGAAATACAAAAAGTATTAAGGCTGTAATTCTTGGTTTGCCACAGAGTTGCACAGAATGAGGCTCCAATACTGAGGAATGCTCAGCCTAAATATATTGAAAAGAGACCCCAGATAAAACCTAGATTGTTAAAAGAGAGAATGGAAGACCATGTATGTATATGTGTGTAGAAATTGGAGAGAAAATGTTAAGAGAGATTGAAATTGGGTAGGCCTACGCCTCTGAAAGTTTGTTGGGAAGGAGGACGCTATGTTGGGGAAAATCACATTCAGATACACAAACTAATCCGGGGGTGGGGGAATTGGTGGCTCCGGGCAGTGTAGCAAGCAGCAGGAAAAACGTAACCAGAAAACTCCATAGATAGAAGTGACTTATGCCATGTGTTTTTGTGGCGTAAGTCTGAGAGCTGCACTGAAGACATTCTTGGGCCAAAACTACAGTTGGCTACTTCCCCAGGAGCGCCCCCAGCTGTGCTGACATCCCCTTTTACACCAGTATAGTTCCGGGTGGTAGCCTCTTCTGTTTTGGATTCTGCAGTGCTGTGCAGTGCCTGCCCGCCAGCATGTTTGTCCTCTCTGCTGGCTTATTTGTCCCTTACACGACTTCTCTCTCTCTGTATTGTCGAAGGCTTTCACGGCCGGAATCACTGGGGTGCTGTGTGGCTGTATGGCCGTGTTCTAGCAGCATTCTCTCCTGACGTTTCGCCTGCATCTGTGGCTGGCATCTTCAGAGGATCCTCTCTCTCTCTCTCTCTCTCTCTCTCTCTCTCTCTCACACACACACACACACACACATCCCGATAGTGCTGATAGTTTGTCAGCAAGATTTCTGGCAGAAAAGGTCATTCTTGCTAATCCAAACGACTGTATTTTTGAGACAATCGACACAGGTCTGCTTAATATTATGCCCCTGCTTGCAGAAGTGCTGAATCAAAACCTTGAGATTCAATATGGAGGCGTTTTATGCAGACCTATATCGATTGCGTAGTATGAGACAGATACCAGTATTGATCTATTTGCCCCACCCTCTAGAAGCATATCTTTTAAAAGTATGTATTATTGTTGTTATCTGAATGCCATTAAAGGTTCCAGTTCAATTCAGAATAGAAGGCTCAAGGACACCTTCCTTTGTTTAGGGAATATGGAAACATGGGTACAGAGAGGTTTTTGTAATCTAATCTTAGTCAATATGTGATTCAGCAGTCTGTGATTTCAGGCAGTCTTTGAGAATATGCAAATTTCCTCCAGCCTCTTCAGGAATTTGTGTTAGAATATGTGATGAATCCCTTTAAAACATCATATGACTGTGGCACATATGAGAACCATCTTCCTCAAGACTAGGGTTTATTCTTTTTTTAAAAAGTTGAATAGGCAAGAGCCAGCATGGCGTAGAAGTCAAGAGCAGGTGCACTCTAATCTGGAGAACCGGGTTTGATTCCCCGCTCTGGTGAACTAGATTAGCTTGTGCAGTCCAACACATGCCAGCTGGGTGACCTTGGGCTCTCTCAGCCCCACCCTCCTCACAGGGTGTTTGTTGTGGGAGGGGAGGAAGGGAAAGGAGTTTGTAAGCCCTTTTGAATCTCCTTGCAGGAGAGAAAGGGGGGATATAAATCCAACTCCTCTTCTTCTATATTGGTTATCAGACCGGTCAAATCAATGACTGTTGAACATGAATTTTGAGATGAGAGCCTTGAGATGAAGTCTTTGACTAAGAATGAGGAAGTGCATTTTTAATGAAATGCAAAACTGTTGGTTTTCCACCACATACTTCTGAACTGTCAGCTTTATAATGATCTTCGAGAGCAATGGATCACACCAGCAATACACACCAAAACAGCTTTATGCCAAAAGAACAAACTTTCCTTTCTTCTGTCAGACGAAGCCTCGGGGCTCACTAGCCCTTCTAAAATTTGAACCGACTGAACTATTTATAGAATTTTTCCTTTTTTAACCTACTGATTTTAATAATCTTAACTTATTTTTGTATGCCAATAAAGGTATATGTATCTGTAACAAAAATATGGACCTTATCTCTGAAATTGGCCTCTGTGTTAGACTGAAAAGTAGCAAATTTACCAGTTTGTAAATTAAGACCCAAAAAACAACTGAGTGGTTAGCATAACATCTGGAAAACTGGTAGAAGTTCTAAAGATATCCAACAGTGGGATGAGCTCTCCAGAGGAAACAGAATGCCTTATCTAACCTTAGTCCACACACAAGGAAAATACAATCAATCTGGAACACTTCCAGGATTTACAAATGGGCATTGTTTGTGTCAAATCTGGATTGGTAAATTTTTGATTGTACATGGATAACAGTGCCTAGTATTTGTATGGAATAGTCAATCCAGGTAAAGAAAGATAAATCTAATTATATTGTCATTTGCTTAAACTGAGTTGTTGTTTTAGAAAAGGCATTGCTACCAAAATGACATTATGTACATACACTACCCTAAACTAACAAAATGACATTATGTACATACAAGCATCTTACAGGAAGTGCCAAAATAATGTTTTGGTTGCCATACTTGAGATTTGATCTAATTGATTGACGAGATGTCAGCAGATTACCTGGATATGACTTTCTTGAACAGAAAGGCATCTGTCTCAGACCCTATGGATCCCCACCCCCCAGTTTATTCTCTGAACACCTTTTGCTCTGATTGACAGAAGTGGTGTGTCTTTATTACAGGCATCAAAAGATCCCTCTAGGAAGATGAAGACCACCAGCTGATTTCTTATAAATAACTGAAGGGCTGTGATGCTGAGGTTATTTTAGTAGGCTGACTTTAAACCAGTGACCTTAGCATGAACCTTATTAAATATCCTTGCTTGTTCATGTGTCTAGCCAACAAATATTTCCAGCTTTTCCGTATCACATACATTGTTAGAATAAAGAATTCCTCTTTTGACTTCACATGTTTTATAGAGCATTTGGTATTTTTGAAAATTGCGGGAAGTGTGTTTTAAGGATGTGCAGATACTTTACGAGACCACTTGATTTTTAGTTTTGCTGGGTATTTTCACTCAGGACGTCAAGGTGGGACAAAATCTAGGGCAGTGATGGCAAACCTTTTCGAGACCAAGTGCCCAAACTGCAACCCGAAACCCACTTATTTATTGCAAAGTGCCAACACAGCAATTTAACCTGAATACTGAGGTTTTAGTTTAGAAAAAACGGTTGGCTCAGAGGCGCGCGTTACTCGGGAGTAAGCTTGGTGGTAGTCAGTGGCTGTGCTTTGAAGCAACTATGCAACGCTTCGAATGGGTGAATCAAGAACCTAGGAGGGTTAGAAGCAAGCCCCATTGGCAGCAACTGAGCTTACTCCCAGGCAAAGGATCGCACTTTAGTTCTTCCCATGAAAATCAGTGGGGTTTAACAGCACTTAACAGGGTTACCTACACATTGCACCCAGAGGCCCAGGCCAGCCTAGATGTGTGGGGAGGGGATTTTCTGCCCCGACCTGATGAACTCTGTGCACACGTGCCCACAGAGAGGGCTTCGAGTGCCACCTCTGGCACGCGTGCCATAGGTTCGCCACCACTGATCTAGGGTCTGAAGCCACTACGCAGACTGGTGAAAGTAGTCACTCTAAAAATAATAGTCCCTTCTCTACCCTTCCCTATAACAACTTGACATATTCAATATTTGTTCTGTTTGATTTCATTGGCCAGCACTTTCAGGATGGGAAGCCTCTCTGCATGATGTGTTCATGGACTGCAGCTAGGTATAATGGGTGAGAGACCACTGGTGTTGTCTGTTGTATGAGTAGACCCTGCCTTAGACTCTCATGTTTACTCGCATAGATCCTGTCTCTCCACTGATGAAAGTGGGAATTCTGCCTCCAGCCTAAAGAGCTGTCCTGCAATGGATCAGCTACTGAAGTTGGTGGAAGACTAGGCTGACCAGATGTCCTGCTTTTGGCGGGACAGTCCCGCCTTAAAATAGGCTGACCAGACGTCCCGCTTTTGGCGGGACAGTCCCGCCTTAAAACAATTTGTCCCGCATCCTGCAGGTTTTTTCAAGTGTCCCGATTTTTGGAAGGCTGCCGCACTGCCTTCTGGGGCGCAAGGCAGTGTGGCAGCCTCCCACGCGCGCGGCCGCAGGAGTGCACGGCCTTCTGGGGCGCTCCCGTTTCCCGCCCAGTCACAGGGTGGGAAACAAGAGTGCCCCAGAAGGCAGTGCGCTCCTGCGGCTGTGCACACATGTGCGCATGCGCGGCTGCCCGCCTACCCACCCGTCCCAGTTCACAAAGGTGACCATCTGGTCACCTTATGGAAGACTCTTTTTTTCTGGAGGAATGTCTTCCAATCCAAGAGTGATCTGTTGGGCTCAAAATGGTGACCGACAATTGATTCGCTCTCCAGTAAAAGAAAGTTTCTATTTTCTCTGAGATAAGTTGTTTGATAAACAGCATGTAATTACCATTGTAAGGAGCAGACTGGGAATCTGTATTGTTTGTGGGAGCTACTCCTGGGCTCTTTGCCCAGAAATGAGTCATCGGAAGTGATATTGGGATTGAGGCAACAGTATTCTGTAGTTCATGGAGAGCCACGTTTGCCAGTACCATCAACCAAAAAGCCACATTCACTTCCATCTACTCCTCAAGGGCAAGCATTTCCTGTTCCTCTGGCAGCAACTGTTTCAAGATGTAAGCTTCCTGACAGCCACAAGCCCTCCCACATAAGGGCCTTGCCCACTTTCCTGAAATATGGGGCATGTGCCCCATTGAGGAACAGTGGCACAAGTGACTCCTCAGCTATGGAATGGGTATCACTGTACTTCTCTAAGGCTGAATCCACTCCGTTGAGTGGCATGGCTGCTGCTGCCATTCTGATTTCTTCTCTTTTCCATCCTAGTAGTCACAAAGGCACATGGATTGTCCACATGGATTGTCCATGCAACCCAAGAAGAAAGTAAATTTCAAATCATTAGAACCTGGATTGTATCCAGACAACCTGTTCATGGCCCCTTAGCCCAAGTTTTATTTTGTTCAGTTATTCTTTTCCATTATTATTTACATGTCTCCCAGGCAGGGAACAAATAATCAAAGTGACCAGAAATTAAAAAGATAATAAAAAACAACAATAGCTAAAGAAATAAAGCAATAAAGCTTAGAATAACCATCACTTGTAGAAGTAAAATCAACAAAACAGGAAAAGGGACTGGACAAGAATTCTTCTGCCTTTCCTGTGCTATATTTCTCCTAACACTGGGGTTTTTTAATTGTTTGTTTTTACATGGAGGAACATTCGCTGAAATTGCCTACCTCCAGTCTAGAGGAATTGAATCTGTTTTATCACCTCCAAATAGTTCCATCTGTTCCACTTCATGAGTGTACATCGGACCATTCTAAACTAAACACAAAACTATAAGATGCAGGATGGATAAAAATTAATATTTAAAAAAATTAAATTTAAATCAGAATTTTAAAAATAAAATACTTTTTGAGGAAAAAAATCTATATAAGTTCCATTATCGTCAACAGTTATTCATCATGAAATAAGAATTTGTTTTTGATTATGTAGCATAGGACTGCATGTTCCTGCAATGTTTAAATTTTTAGTAAATGAATTGCATTTATCCATCCACAATGTCATGCTCTTCGAGAGGTATCTGTAAGGCTGATTCCGCATGGGTGAAAAACAGCGGTGTGGAAACGGTGTGAAAACAGTATAAACCCTTTTACACCGTTTTAAACCCTTTCACACCGTTTTCACACTGCTGTTTTTGGCCCATGCGGAATCAGCCATAGATTATTTTGGGCATTTTTTCTATCTAGAAAAAATGTCTCTATATTATAATAGATGCCTGGTTTTGTAATTCTGAAAATTGTGACTTTGTGTCTGTGTATAAAAAAAAGTTATAAAATACACATGCAGAGTAGGAAAAAAAAGACCTTAATCCCATTGTTCATTTGCAAATCTATGCACATAAGAATCAAACATTTACCTCTTAAGTGCTAAGCTTCAAGAAGTTCAATGAATGGAAGATTGTCTGGTGTGGAATAGATTTGCACAAGCAGCTAAGTGTGAGGAGGGAAGCATAAGCAGTAAAAAGGAAAGTGAAACCTTTTGAGCAAAACACTCCACTAGTCTTGTGATCTTTGTGTGTATAGCTGGAGGTTTGTCAAATTATTCTCGCCCAGGAGGAGAAAATCTATAATAGCAGCAGGTCGTAAAAGAGACCTAGTCTGCAAATAGTTCCGTGAAATTCCTCTGCCTGGTAGGTAGGCATGCATGCAAAATGCAAACACTGCAACAAAAAAATGCGAGGCCTGGAGGCCCAGTTGAAACTGAAGATAGGTCACCTTGCAATAATTTCATAATTACCTACGCACTTATAATATTGTAACCAAATCACTAATGTTTTCTATAATTGTAAAACGATTCCGAAAAATTAAACCTTCGTCTCGTCGTAAATATTAATATGATACCAGCAAGAATTAGTCTTTATGCAGAAACCCCTGATTTAAATCAGGCTTTGCAGACTAGTGATTTAAATTGTGATTTAAATTGTGATTTAACTTAATTTGATTTAAATCAAATCTACCGTGGTAAGATGTAAATCCACACAGCAGTGGCTGAATAGATAAGGCATAGTAGAGTTTCACACTGCCTAAGACTTCCCAAACAAGTTTGCAGGAGCGTAGCACTACAGAACTTCACCTTTTCAGGCAGTTGTTGTACTAGCTCAAATATGTTTCTAATTTTGCTAATTAATCCTGTCTCTGTTTTATTAAATTATTTGTATTCGAAATCCAATCTGTGGCCGTTTCTGCACAGCCAATAACACCGTTGTGCCGTCGGTGTTATTGGCAGTGCTGCACCCACGGAGCGTTTGCATGGGCAGGCACTATGTGGACAGGTAGCGTATTGGCTGAACCGCAGCGCTTCACACTGCTGCGCTTCGCAAATGGCGTTCTTTTTTCCCAGGATAGACGTCACGGGCATTCGGCGCTAGGATTGGCTGCCATTGTGGGGGTGGGCTCTGCAGCACCGATTCCTGGCAGGTGCTTCGCAAGATGCCGGCTGCGGAGTGCCATTGTTGAAAAGACTCGCTCAGTGAGCGATTTTCAAATAAACCATTGTGGGGCCACTGGAGCATTGCTGCATCGCTGCAGCATCATTTCGGCGGCAGCAGCAGAGCAAACTCTCCGCCCATAATGCTGTTTTTACCGTCCTTCTATCGGCTTTTTTGGCCCGTGCGAAAACAGCCTGTGCCCCTTTGGGACATTGGACCCTGGTTCAGATACAGTCCCTGAATACCCTAATAATCTGCCTTTTCTGCAAGAAGAATTATATGGAGGTCTTTTCTTAACCTGTCTGGAAAATGATGACAAGTTTGAAGAAGAAGAAGAAGAAGAAGAAGTAGTAGTAGTAGTAGTAGTAGTAGTAGTAGTAGTAGTAGTAGTAGTAGTAGTAGTAGTTGTAATATTTGGCTTTTCTCTGCCTGTCAGGAGTCTCAAAGTAGTTTACAATCGCAATGCCTTCCTCTCCCCACAACAGGCACCTCATAGAACAGGTAGGCAGGGCTGAGAGAGTTCTGAGAGAATTGTGACTGGCCCAAGGTCTCCCAGCAAGCTTCATGTGGAAGAATAGGGAATCAAATCTGATTCTCCACATCAGAGTCCACCACTCTTAACAACTAAACTACACTGGCTCTCACAGGGCCCGCAAATCCAATTCTAGGCACAGTCAACATTTCAAATGTAACAAGCCCTTAGCTCTAATGGCTTGTTAGTTCTTTTAAAACCAGCAGCTGTGGCATAATGGTTAAGAGCAGGTGCATTCTAATCTGGAGGAACCGGGTTTGTTTCCCCGCTCTGCCGCCTGCGCTGTGGAGGCTTATCTGGGGAATTCAGATTAGCCTGTGCACTCCCACGCACGCCAGCTGGGTGACCTTGGGCTAATCACAGTTCTTTGGAGCTCTCTCAGCCCCACCCACCTCACAGGGTGTTTGTTGTGAGGGGGGAAGGGCAAGGAGATTGTAAGGCCCTTTGAGTCTCCTATAGGAGAGAAAGGGGGGATATAAATCCAAACTCTTCTTCTTTTTCTTCTTCTTCATTAAACCATGCAGTGGTGGTAGCCACGGAGCAATATTAAGTCTTCCTTTCCATTGTGGAGCAGCAACCCAAATTTCTCAGAGTTTGGATCAATTCGGGTAATCTTCTGTTCATTCTCAATCCAGCAATGATTAGGTGACGAATGGCAGAAATACCTCCTATCACAGCCAACACCCCCTTCATTCTCTTTTAAGAGACAAACAGAGGTTTGGTCATGAAATGTGTAGTTCTTTTCACGGACACCTCCCCTTGTTCATTATCACAGCACCTGGAGCGCAGTTTAGCTGTTCAGGAGAAGTTGGCTCGGGCTCCTATTGTTTTTTTTCCTCCAGTGAATTTGGAAGGCGAGAAGCTCAGCAGCGAAGACATCTTGGCAGACGCAGAGCATTTAATGTCAAGGTTGCCACAATATTTCTCGGATGTTTTTTTTTCTTTTGGACCACTTTGAAAGATGCTTCCAGTGAGAAATAATAGATGGCAGGTGAATTAAATCTCAGATTGAATGGAGTACGGTGGATGCTGGCAAGGGATCCTCTGCTGGAGTTCCTGACAAGACTAGGCCAGGCCAGGCCTGCAAAAGGAATCAACTGGGGGAATCAACTGGGGAGACGCTAGCAGGCCTTATACTTATCGAAGCCTGGCTATAGACCCAAATCAATTCCTGGAGCAGCCAAAGAGATTGTGTGGGAAAGCAGTAGTTATTAGAAAGGAGAGAAAGGGTGTACACAGTGATAGGTAGGCCATGCTCAAGGCATCCATTAGGGTTGCCAACTTCCATGAAGGACCTGGAGATCTCCCAGAATCTAGGCAACAAAGATCACTTCCCCTGGGGGAAAAAACAGCTACATTAGACACAGTGGTGGGATCCAAAAATTTTAGTAACAGGTTCCCATGGTGGTGGGATTCAAACTGTGGCATAGCACCAATGGGGCGGGGTGGGGCATGACGGGGGTGGGGCATGACTGGGGTGGGGCATGATGGGGGCGGGGCATTCCTGGGCGGGGCTGTGACAAGGACACAGCCGCTGCACCGGTCCTTGGGCGGGAAATGAATGCACGCAGGCGCAGGCTGCCACGCACGCTGGTGCACCTCCTGCTAGACTGCTTCAAGTTCTGCGTGCTACTGCTGAGAGGAGGGGCATAACGAAGGCAAAAATCACGTGGCAAAATCACCTATTAGTAACCCCCTCTCGGCACACACAAATAATTAGTAACCTACTCTCGGGAACCTGTGAGAACCTGCTGGATCCCACCTCTGATTAGAAGGTGCACTAGATGGTGTTATACCCTGCTGAGGCCCTTCCCCTTCACAATCCCATCATCAGGTTCCATCCGCAAATCTGTAGCAATTTCCCAACCTGTAGCTGGCAACTGTATTGTCCACTACCTTTTCCACATGTGGCATACTTTATACAGGGCTAGATTAAGTCTTTTTGGGAGCCTGCTCCAAGTCAAGTTTCAGAGACCCCACGGCGCCCACGAAACCTGCAAGCCTTGACATGTGCTTATTCATATTTAGTGGTCTCTCATAATCAGAGGCCGTGAGCAGGAGCTGACTTAGCTTGTATACAAGGCCAGCCCTGTTTGTATGCATGCTGGCAGGATACAGAGCTGGTGAAACACAGAAGGGATTGGTTAAGAGTACATTTCCCAGAGCATTATTGGCTTCCTTTCATGCTTTGGTATTCATCAGAAATAGAGCCAAGGACTCGTTGGCTTGGTTCTCACTAAGGTAGCAAATTTGTGACCAAACTCTGCCACTTCATATTGGAATGCTTCTGCATTCTCTCTCACTCTCACTCACTCTCTCTCTCTCTCTCTCTCTCTCTCTCTCTCACTCTCTCTCTTTATATATACTAGCAGTAAAGCCCATTGTACAGACAAATGCAACAAGCTCTAGAAAACTGTTGGTGGGTTAAGAACACCCACTGAGGGGGCCAACCCCTCCTGGCTTTCCTCCCCCCTTGGCCCAACATCACCGGCTTCCTCCTCCTCTTCCCCGATGCCTACATCAGCAGGCAAGCGTTAATGGTGCCCACCAAGGGGGGGCAATCCCTCCTGCCTTTCCGGCTCCCACAGCCTCATGTAACCAGCTCCCCCGTCCTCCATCTCCTGTTCCTGGACACCTGCTCCTCTTCCCAGATACCTGTACTGCCACACAATGGTTAACTGTGCAGTTGCGGCCAACAGCCTTCATGACCCTCCTACATGGGGGCAGCCAACATCTTCCGCAAGGAGCTGCAGATGGTATAGTGACTTTAATTATTCAACAGTGGGGGTGAAGGGTGAGCAGGTGAGAGAGCGAGTAACCAACACATTCTGCTGTGTTACTTGTGTTGTTTTTTACCCATTATGTACCTGACCACAAGTCATGTGTGCGTGAGGATTGGCTGGAAGTGAGTCGTGCATGGCAATTGGCAAGCCTTTTATATAACAGAATAAACCCAAATAGGCTTACGTCCTTCTCCTCAATTTAATCGTTGCCACAACCCCATCAAGTTAACTTAGGTGATGTTTCCACACTTCCCTAGTGGAATGGGGATTTAGGCCTGGGTCTTCCACATCGCTTTCTGATGCATTAGGCACTATACCTTGGTAGAAAAAAAATGACTGTCAAGAAAACCAATCTAACCTCCCACTTCTCAGTGATAGGATGGGGCCCTTTTCAATGTTTTATGCTGAAGAATTTTTATAACAGAAGAGTGGCCAACTATGTGAATTCACACAGGTTGCATAGTCTATGTGCCTCCCATGTGGACTTGCTACAGATGTGTTCTGTTCCATCTGAAAACTTAGTTCCCAGGTTCCCAGGTCCCTGATTTGAACTGGGACTTCAGCAGGCAAGGAGGGGCTTCAGCCTCCCCCTGCATTGTTTTCTCAACCTGAAATGGCCCAAGGAGCCATTTGGGGCTAAAATGAATTTCTTATTTGCCTGTTGGGGTAAAACAGCAGTTTCTTGGGGCAATTTCAGATCAGGGAGAAACTGAAGCTGGCAAAAGGACTTACTAGCTGCAAATAAAGGACAGCATCAGTGTCACTTCCGGAAGTGATGTCATCAGGGTACCAACGTCCATGGAGATGTTCTGGTGTTTGGGCAAAACCCCATGGTGAAAATGGTTTTCCCCCACCCACCCCATCCCCCCTGGTTCCCAGGGGATACCCAGCATCCCTTCTACCTGACAATCCCGTAAAGTAGCCATAAAGTATAGGTGTCAAACTCGCGGCCCTCCAGATATTATGGACTACAGTTCCCATCATCCCCTGCCAGCATCATGCTGGCAGGGGATGATGGAAGCTGTAGTCCATAACATCTGGAGGGCCACAAGTTTGACACCTGTGCCATAAAGGAACAGTCCTACAGAGGTGGCACACTGCCCCTCGATTCCCTTCTCAGGTCCTTGTTGGAATCATAGCTACCGTGCTGCAAGGATTTGAGAATGCCTGCTATTAGAATTTGGGAATGGTTTTTGGGCTACTGTACTGCATTTCTGCAGTTTGCTTTCTGGAAACTTGGAGCAGTTGTTTAAGTATACAAGCATTTATTGTTGTGCCGTGCATTCAATCAAATAGCTATAAGAATGCTCTTGGAGCACACACATAGAAAGTGTAACAATGGTAACGGAATACTTCCCATGGGTTTTAACTAGTAAAATGTGCACAAGACCCTTTTTGTGTGATCTTTCCTGGGAAATGTGGTTAGCTATTCAATTTCCATATGTATTCCTGTGGTGAAATCATTTTGACAGCATGTGTTCACACACACACTCAATAATCCCACTAGGGAAAATATTACATTCGTGCCCAGCCCCCATCAACCAGGTCTTCCATCTCTCCCAGCCCAATTAATATGCTGCTTTCTAATGTGCAGATCAGCATATTAGAAATCAGCATATTAGAAATCAGAAGACAATGACATTCCTCAACATTAATTTTGCCAGCCTTTCCTTTTCCCCATCCCCAGTTGATCTCTATGAATATCCTAACAAACATAGTGCTTTTTCTGGTTTTAATTATATTTCAGATAAAGACTGCATCATTAAACTCATATGGTACACTATGTTGTTGTATGGATACTGTAAACCTGCTCCCATTCACATCTTATCCACACATTTTAGAAACTAGCTTAGGTATTAAATTTACTGCTCCTCATTTTTAAGTTTATGGTTATGTATGTGGTTGATAGTGGAAAGCAGAAACTGGAGGAATATTTACTTCTTGTACTGCCAACTTGGGAATTACGCACAATAAATCAGAATAATGAGATTTCCTTTAAGGTTTTTTCAAGGATATATCTTGGTATATTGTGCTTACTGTTTTATAATCGTATCTTTGTCTTACTCTTTGCTAACACTGCCTTAGTTTTGAGTCCCGGGGAGATTTGAAGAAATTCTGTCGCTGTTGCCAGTAAGTGTTCCAAAGAGTCATTTTTTCCCCCAAAAGACCCTCGAATAGTTATCCTGTTCCAGAACCAGCTAATTCATTGACCCTTTCTGCATAGCACAAATAAAATGTCCCGAGGAAGTTAAAAGCAGCATCTTGGGAAGGAACTCCACACAGATTTTCCCCAAAGACACCTTTTGGATGTGTTAGTTCAGCTCAACCCGTCATTTTTTGAAAACACTTAAATAACAATCTTTTTTCCCCCAAGATGTGCACAGAGCAGCCCGTCTTATTTTTCCACTTTTGTTTTTTTCTGCACATCACACTCGCCATTTGCTGCCACTTCAGGGATTCTCCCTGCCACCTGCCATTTGCCAAAAGTTTCCCGTGGAGGTTTCCTCTGCTCGCATCATGCCAGTTCACTTTTCTTGCATGTAAAATACATGAATGAAGTTAGTTTTTCCTGGCAATCTTGGGGGCATGTTGTTTTTTCCTTTTTCCCCCCAATGAGATACTCAATACAATACAATACAATAGACCTTAATTGGCATAAGATACAAAAGCGTGAGTATAGACCATCACTAAATTTAAAAGAGTTGTACATGGCGTCTATGAGTAGTTTTACATTCTAAAATCACACTTCATTTATAAAAATAACGTAGATTAAAAAAATTTTGTCCATTCCATTGTACACGGGATTGTGAACAGGTATAGTAAAACTACACTTAAAAGACAGGATTAAGATATTCGTTATTCATAGCCTATTTACTAAAAAGGTATAGCCTTCCCCAAGATCTATAAATTGTATATACTAATTAATACTATAAATTAATTAAATTTCCATAAAATGCAATAAATAACAGTGAGCTCCTTATAAACCAATGAGATACTCATGGGGGGGGGGGGGGGCAAGGAAAAACAACACGTTCCTGAGACACATTCCTTTTTTTAAAAGACATCCTGGAGTCTTTTTAAAAAGGTTGTGCAGGAAGGACCATTGATGTTTTCATCAGGACTGTCACCTGATAAAACTAAACAATGGTCCATTAATTATATGATCTTCATAAATCACAGCAACATTATCCCTGTTCACATGTTTCAGTGTGAGTACATGTACATCCTGCCTGTACGTATGTACATCTGTCTGTAAGAAAATGCCAGTGCGCATTCATTTTAGGGTCCAGAATCTGGATAAATGGGGAGTTTATTTCACATGTTCTACTGTATATGTGTTGACTGTAACGTGAGAATTGCTCAACACACATGCCAGGAGCAATCAAATGTACACATTGAACATACTGATTGTACGTTCCTTCACTGCAATGTGTGAGCTGGGCTCCTGTGAGGTAAGTTAGCTAAGGCCCCTTCCGCACATGCAGAATAATGCACATTCAATCCACTTTCACAATTGTTTTAAAGTGGATTTTGCTATTCCGCACAGTAAAATCCAGCCTCAAAGTGGATTGAAAGTGGATTGAAAGTGCATTATTCTGCATGTGCGGTAGGGGCCTAAGAGAAAGATGGGCCATCTAGTACATATCATGGCATGCAGGGATTTGAACCTGGATCTCTGTGGTTGAGATTTGATGTTTGAACCAAGCTTTCCTCTGCTTAGTAAATAATACATTTAAAAAGAGACTATTGTTACCCAAACTGGGCCCTGAGAAGGGGAATTTAGGTAAGGAAGGAATAATGTGAGATATTATAACTTCTATATACCAGGTGGATCTCAATAGGGGTACCCCAAAATAAAATTATAAAGAAAGACCGTGTAATAGTAAACACACAAACAACTTTATTGTATACAAAATAAAAATTTAAAGAACCTACACTAAGCACCAGAAAAACTACGTCTCTAAACAATCACACAGGCACACACCTGTGTGGCTGTGTGATTATGATTCCCATAAGCTCTGCTGATTGGCCATGCTGGCAGGGGTTGATTGGAATTGTAGTCCAGGAACATCTCGAGGGCTATAGCTTGGTAATGCCTGATCTAAAAGGTGTTGGCTGGAGGAGATGGTGATATCCTCACACTGTCGTCCAAAACAAAACTTGGCACTCCTTCAGAATCCGTTGGATTCCTGATGTTCTTTCTGGCTGGCATCTGAAGTGTGTGTGTAAATATGAAGACCAGTCATGCTGACGTGTGCCCACTGATGGACAGGACTGAGGTCCCCTGGGTATCGTTGCTTCAGAAGTGCTGCTTCCGAAGTCATATTTGAATCCCCTCTGGAATAGCTGCTGAGTTATCAGGCTGCACGGATTTACTGAAATTCAGTCTTCCAAGCTGGTATCAGGTCTGATCTGCTACTATCCACACTTCTATATTTGTGCCTGAGTCAATGGAGATGCCTTTCTCTCTGTGTGTTTCTCTTAGAGCTGGGGTCTTCAAACTATGGCCCTCCAGATGTTCATGGACTACAATTCCCATCAGCCTCTGCCAGCATGGCCAAATGGTAGGGCTCATGGGAATTGTAGTCTATGAACATCTGGAGGGCCATAGTTTGAAGACCCCTGTCTTAGAGAAAGAGAAGTTTTTATAAATTCTTATCATTAAAATGTTTTCATTTCTTTATTTTCTTTATTTATCGTGTGTCTTTCTCACAGGGTGCCAAGGCAAATTACACAGTGAGTCAGTACAGACCACAAAGTCGGCCATTCAGTAACTAATGCATTAGGATATTAGAAGTCTGGATTCACCAGAAAAAAACAGAAACCTAGTGTAAATATTAACATGACATATCAAGAGGAACAGAAATTACATTGAGCACGTGGTTGACCTGTGAGGCCCTTTCCAACTCTATGGTGTTATGATTCTGTGGTTCTAACGTCCTACTAACAATATGCTATACACAGCAGTGTAGACCGCGAGTCCCAATCATTTATCCGAATAAATTTGCATTGTGTTTTAAATGTTTAAAACTCTGCTGCCAGATTAATCAGGAGCATCTTTTTCATCAACCCAAAGGTCCTGAATTGATTAATCACTTTACTGAATACCGAAGCCCTGTTTTTATCCTTTCCTTTTATCCAGTGAAAACTCCATGCTACATCAATCTTGAGCAATGAATAGTTGTTATTAATTACTTATCGCCCAACAGACAAAAATGAGCAAAAACAAATTAGAACAGGTAAGAGCTCTTTTTGGATCCCTATAGCAAGCAGATGTGTAACTAGTTCCGCGGTGGCGAACCTTTGGCACTCCAGATGTTATGGACTACAATTCCCATCAGCCCCTGCCAGCATGACCAATTGACCATGCTGGCAGGGGCTGATGGGAATTGTAGTCCATAACATCTGGAGTGCCAAAGGTTCGCCACCACGGAACTAAGTTATAAGGAGATACAGCAGAATGAACGGGAAAACACAGTGAAGTATAATGGTTCCTGAGGTCAGCATAAAAGGACACTCCAGAAAGACAAGTGCAGTTGATCCAGAGAACAAGGGTAGATTCATTCTGAATATGGTAAACCTATGGTCCTACCCCTCGTAACTGCTGAGGAAAGGGGTGTTCAGTCTACCCAGAATGAGTGCTCTTAAAAAGTTTTGGGAAGGCAACAGATAGGTATAGGAGGGAGTCAGTGGTGGGATTCAGCCGGTTCGCACCACTTCGGCAGAACCGGTTGTTAAAATGGTGCTTGTAAACAATCAGTTGTTAAATTATTTGAATTTCCACCACCGGAACCAGTTGAAACCCGCCACTGGAGGGAGTAGACCAGAAAATTGGGATGGACAGGCATGAAATGCTGTAAGGGCAGAGCTTTGGTGATTGATTGACTTTACATAGCTTCTCAACAAAACTACTGCTGCATGGATGCTCAGTCCTGGATGATATCCAGTTTAATATCAAGAGCACGGAGTTGTTTAGGGACAGTCTTAAACCATATTAACATGTGACACTCCTTCAGGAGTGCCAGCTAGCCCTTGCTGCTCAAAGATAACTTGGTGAATTACCTAAATCCTTGTAACCAAGCCCTTGCTTCAAGGGAAGGTGGGGCCAGTTCTGAATGACAGCCACACCAGCCACGCAACAAGGCATGTTTAATAACTTTTTTTTAAAACAAGAGGTGGTTAATATATTTTTAATTACTAAAACAATCCTTATGGGTGCTTCATAAAATATAATGGGGATAACTGTTAAGTTAAAGACTTTGAAAGCACCTGGAACATGGTTCCCACTTGCTTTGGGGGGGGAGAATTTGGGACATTATTTTGCCTTTCTCCCCCCCCCCACCCCCCGCCCGCCCTGCATCAGTGACTGATGTGGTCCCTATTTTAAATTAGATTTAAACAATACCCCAATGTGAAAATTTAAGAACATAAGAACAAGCCAGCTGGATCAGACCAGAGTCCATCTAGTCCAGCTCTCTGCTACTCGCAGTGGCCCACCAGGTGCCTTTGGGAGCTCACATGCAGGATGTGAAAGCAATGACCTGCTGGTGCTGCTGCTCCTGAGCACCTGGTCTGCTAAGGCATTTGCAACCTCAGATCAAGAAGGATCAAGAATGGTGGCCATAGATCAACTTCTCCTCCATAAATCTATCCAAGCCCCTTTTAATAAGAACATAAAATTTCTTCCCAATGAATTTCTCCACCATTCATTCTGAACACTGAGGGATTTATTTTTTGAAGAAGAAGACAACTACTTTAGGGGGTTTTCAGTAGTTTATTTTTAGACCGTCTTAATTAAATATTCATAAAATAAGTAATGATCTCTGCAGATCAGCTCTCATCCGAGAAAGCTACCCCGTTTCCCCAAAAATAAGACCTACCCCAAAAATAAGCCCTAGCATGATTTTTCAGGATTTGGGGAGGATGTTTGAAAAATAAGCCCTACTCCAAAAATAAGCCCTAGTTGCAGATTTCCCAGCAAAGCTGATCTGGTCTCGTGGGGAAATAACTACTGTGGAATAATACAAGCGTAGGAGCCTTCCTACAAGCATACATCTTGCTGAGAATCTTTTCCCTGCTGAAATCTTTGCCCCACCTAATTCTACTAATCCCTCCCTCACCCCCAACATAAGAACATAAGAACAAGCCAGCTGGATCAGACCAGAGTCCATCTAGTCCAGCTCTCTGCTACTCGCAGTGGCCCACCAGGTGCCTTTGGGAGCTCACATGCAGGATGTGAAAGCAATGGCCTTCTGCGGCTGCTGCTCCCGAGCACCTGGACTGTTAAGGAATGGGAAAGTTCTGAAGAAAGAATGGGAAAGTTCAGAAACTGAAGAGATTGTTGTGGATCACTCCCATGTATTTTGGAAGGCAGAATGAATGAATAACTAAGATTTTATTAACCATCTCTAACAGATGCCACAAAAGTCAGATGGGATGTCGCAGGAGATCACTTGGGACAGCACATATGCTCAGATGGTATTTTAAGAACTTTGGAAATATCTATCATTCATACTATACCCAGTGGACGTACATGGAATGTGAGATCTCAGTCATTTGGTTGGTGTCTAAGTTGGTGCTACGTTGCTTTTGGGTTTGAATTTTTTATCCCTGGACTGGGAGGGAATGTTAATCAGCTCTGTACTTCGCTGATTAAAAACAAATAAAAAGCCGCAAACACCTGGTTTCTACAAGAACCGAGCTAACACCTCCATCTTCATAGCAACAGTTGAGTGAAAACGCCTTTGCATCCATGACTGCTTTCCTACTCTGCTAAATCATAACATCTGGTGATTAATTAAAGGGATGTTGCTAAATGTTCAGCATATGGATGCAAAAACTAGATTATGAGGATCATGCAGCTAGTAGACTGGTGTGGGAGAGGCATGGAGGGAAACATCTGTATGCCGGTGGGTTTGGCTCAGTTTGGTTGTTGATGTTGCAACCTTAATAAACCTCGAGGTTTATTTTGTCCTGGGCACACAGCAAAATGGAAATCCAGGAACCTCCAGATCAGCCCAAGCTATCCTCTGACTGATTTACAGCTATATGAACATAAAGAGATGCAGCTACCTGGCTGCTCTCAAATCACCATCTTATCCTTGAATTGCTAATCTTGTTCTTAATGTTGATATTGATAGATTGGGGAGCATGCAATTGGTTCTCACTGTAGCTCCTTCCTTTGTTTCTTGCATTATTTCAGGTGGGGAGCCATGTTGGTTTTCAGTAGAAGAGCAAGATTTAGGTCCAGTAGCTCTTAAGACCAACAAGATTTCCACGGTATAAGCTTTCATGCATCAGAGCCATTGGATGTAGCAATGTCTAACATGCAAAGGAACCAAGAAACCCCAGCAGGGGGCCGGCAGGCTGGCTGTAAAGTTAGTGACCTCTCCATCCTTTTGTGTAACCTCTTGTCTGTCCTTAGATTGATACTCTCAGGTCTAACATCCTGGTTCTTCTTTGAAGTTAGTTGCAGAGACTCTTCCTAGCTAGCAAGGTAGCAGCATGCTGTCCTTTTCTCTTTCCTATCCTAAATGTAGTATAGTTCCTAATAAATGTTTACCTTCAAATCAGTGTGTTACCCGCTTCTCCATGTGATAAACTCCATCAAAAGCTTCTAATCCTGATATTAAGAAACATTCACAGGATGAGAAGAGTATTATCTTACAGTAACTGGAAATCTGGCACAAATAGTGCTACCATTCTGTGGGATTAATTTTATTGAGTGGTGTAGCGCCAAGATGGGGGGTGCGCAAAACACTGGGTGTGTGCCCCTGTGGGGCCGTGGCGAGGGCGTTCTGGGGGCATTCTGGGGCAGGGGCGAATGGGAGTATGGCGGGGCGTAGGGTACACATGTGCCCCGGGCACAGTTTCCCCTCGCTCCGCCCCTGATTTTATTAATTGTAATATGAAAGCACTGAACATGCTACGTTATATCTGTTGAGGGCAGTAAGTCATCATGCTACGTTATATCTGTTGAGGGCAGTAAGTCATCATGCTATGTTGTATCTGTTGAGGGCAGTAAGTCATCATGCTATGTTGTATCTGTTGAGGGCAGTAAGTCATGCTACGTTATATCTGTTGAGGGCAGTAAGTCATCATGCTATGTTGTATCTGTTGAGGGCAGTAAGTCATCATGCTATGTTGCATCTGTTGAGGGCAGTAAGTCATCATGCTACGTTATATCTGTTGAGGGCAGTAAGTCATCATGCTACGTTATATCTGTTGAGGGCAGTAAGTCATCATAACACCAAACCAGCCTCCATTCTGAGGGGACAGTTTAGCTACAGCAGTGCACAACAGGTTGATGGGCCACCGCAGGTAAATCAGCATCCTAAGTACAAGAGCCGGTTTATGTCCTGGGGACTCTGACATGACAATCAGCATAGTGTTGTGTTGGGTTTCAACTCTGCCATGAAATTTGCTGGGTGATATTGGGCTAGTCCAGGGGTCAGCAACCTTTAACACCCAAAGAGCCATTTGGACCCGTTTTCCATGGAAAAGAAAACACTTGGAGCCGCAAATACTTTTTGACATTTAAAATGAAGATAACACTGTATATATTGTGGTTTTTTTACCTTTACCTGATCCCAGCCTTCCTCCTTTCCATGATCTACAAGGTTACCCTCCACTGGTTTACTCTGAAGTAAGCCTTCCAAGATCCATGTGCAAGGCTTTCCCCATGTGCTCCTGCCCTCCTTGGCAATGCAGAAGCAAACAATTCCCACCCACCCCCGCCTCCCCATCAAACAGCTCCAATGAGTGCAACCTTGCAGGGCTGCAGGTAATAACTCCTTTAAAACCTGACATTGTCTTTCTCACCTGGACTCAGCCAGGCTGCCATTCGTCAGGAAAGCCCCTGGAGCTCAGCGGGGCTGCTGGGGGGGTCTGCAACCCAAGGTGGCGCTGCTGGAGTCCCCCATGTGGCCCTGCCCGCCCCAAGAAGGACCCAGAGGAGGGGGAAATGAGGCCACCCAAAGCAGGGTCGACACCTGACCTGCCATTCAAGGGGGTCGGATTGAGGTTAGGATTGAAAATCTGTGCTCCTGCAACTCCCTCCCGTTTCCCGCCCTTCGCCGCTCACCTGTTCAAGAGGACCCATCAGCGGTGCTCAGCCTCCACCCCGCGCTGTCATCACGGGCATCAGTCAACCAGGCAGCTGGGACAGGGAAGCCAGAAGTGGCTTGGAATAGTCATCTCGGGCTATGCCTCTCTAGGAATGGGGACTCTTTCCCATTAACTCTTAGGGCGACTCTCTGAAGGAAGCTGAGAGGAACCAAGCCACGTGGAGCCGCAGTACAAGGATGAAAAAGCCGCATGAGGCTCCGGAGCCGTGGGCTGGTCACACTCATTCAACGTGGCCTAACTCACAGGGTTATTGTAAGCTAAAATGAAGACTGGAAAACCACACGAACACCTTTGTACTCCTTGGATGAAAGGCAGGATAAAAATGAACTCGAGAGACAGACGTATAGTTACTGAGTACAAAAGATCAGTATCTTTTCAAGGAGGGAAATTGGTAGTTCTGGGTAGCTCTATGATGATTAAGTGATAAAATGTGGTCCAATTAAAGTTAAAAGTAGTTCTCTGAGCAAGCACCACCAGGTGACATCACATTATGATGTTTATTAGGCAGACTATGTTTAAGGGGTGGTTTGCCATTGTCTTCCCCAACCTTTACCCGCAGCAAGGTCGTACTCATTTTACTGACCTCAGAAGGGTGGCAGGCTGTGTCAACCAGGAACCAGCAACTCTAAAACTGACTTCTGTCGGGATCGAACTAAAGTCATGAGCAGAGCTTTGACTGCAGTACTGCCGCTTACCGCTCTGCACCATGGGGCTGCTAATTATTTTTTTGAAAAGTTACTTCTAGCACAAATCTCATTAAAATGGGTATATTCTTTGTGAAAGGCATGACATTCACTTCTTTGCAACATGCCCTTCTAGGTGGTTACTTTTCTTGGGCTCCACAATTATCAGAGGATTTTTAGTCAGGGATTTCACCACTTGACCAATTAACTGTATGGAAAGATTGTCAAGACAGCTTAGCTTTTTAGCAATTAAAACTGATGGAACGGTTAATATGGCTCATCCACAATAATTTAAAAGCCATGTATTCTAAGAATTTGTATCAGGGCTCAGTTAATTAAGTGTCATTTCTATTTGAATATTCCAAACTCCTTCCTCGGGGTCAGGGGGAACCCTGTAATTTTTCTTCCAGCTTTTTTTCACACTCCTCACAAAGAGCCACACTCGCACCATTACATGAAGAACGTTGTTGAATGTATTGTTGAAGGCTTTCCCGGCCGGATTCAACTAGTTGTGGTGGGTTTTCCAGGCTGCGTGGCCGTGGTCTGGTAGATCTTGTTCCTAACGTTTCACCTGCATCTGTGGCTGGCATCTTCAGAAGTGTACCACAGAGAAAAGTCTGTTTCACACTGGTGTAATTTTGACCTTTGTTTTAACAAAAATAGACCAAACATATAATGTCCAACTTTTCATATCTTAATTAAGAAAATGCTAACATCAGATTAAGATGGCAAGAGTCTTGAATAATCATGACTTCTGATAACAAAATTGTGACTCTAGCTACCTGTTTGCAGACACAGCGTTAGGTGTTGGAAAACGGCTTATTCTGCCTTTTTCTCCTTTTTCAGAACTAGATGGACAAATGATCTGATATGGCAGCTTCAACTGTTTTTGCATGAAAAAGGTATTTGTTTGGCTGCTGTTTGCTCAAATGACCCTATGAGGTTAGTGATTCTTAATGGGGGCTGGGTACTCTGCCAAGATGTAATCTACAAGGGTTAGAAAAGGCAAACAAATGGAGCAATTCAAAATACTGGGGAACTCCTTCCGACCACTTGCAATGGCTCTTTTTCTATTCCCCAACAACTGAGTAGGCCTTTGCTACTTCTGCTGATTCTTGGCAAGAAACAGGGTAATTTCCTTGTCACAAGTAGTAGAGTCTAAAGCAGAGGTCTTCAAACTATGGCCCTCCAGATGTTCAGGAACTACAATTCCCATCAGCCCTGATACTTGGCCATGCTGGCAGAGGCTGATGGGAATTGTAGTTCCTGAACATCTGGAGGGCCATAGTTTGAAGACCCCTGGTCTAAAGGCTCAGGCTGTTGGTTAATATCAAACCCAACATTAGGGAATGCATTGATGGTTACTGGGGGCATGGGTCATATTAAAAGTACGTCTGAGACGTATGGGATTCATTTGTCATAAACAGACTGTTACTAACAGGGGACTCAAGAGGATTTTCTGGGTGCATCTCATTTTCCTCTTCCACACTATTTCCCATTTTCCTTCCCAGAAAGCCCCCACAGCCTCTCCCACTTTCCAGCTTCCTTCCTTCCTTCCCACCCACCAGCCAATTTACCTTTATTATTCCCACTGTCTTCAGCATTCTCTGATTCCTTCTTAAGAACCTGCAAGAACTTGCAGAAGGATACTTCATTTCCCCTTGCATCCCCTTTCCCCGCTTTTCCTAGTACCCCATATCCTCACCTTTCCATGCTTCCTTCTCACCCACCAGACAACCTACTTTTATCTGCCTTGCATCTGCAGCTATTTTTATAATCAATTCACTTCATTTGTTTCCTGCCTTTCTCCACAATTGATGAGCCATATGTTAGCAAACCATTTGGTGGTCACTGCCTGGTACCTGGCCCCTATGAGTCCTCCGTCAAAAGGCTAGAACAGGGATCTGCAACCTGTGGCTCTCCAGATGTTCAAGGACTACAATTCCCATCAGCCCCTGCCAACATGGCCAATTGGCTATGCTGGCAGGGGCTTATGGGAATTGTAGTCCTTGGACATCTGGAGAGCCACAGGTTGCAGACCCCCGGGCTAGAACATATGTGGAAAGGGCTTTACTGATAGAAATCAAGGCTTGGAGAGTTGCGATACTGTTATGGTTGCCTAGTGACCCAATTACTGACTGTCATTGGTTTCTTAAAGCTCTAGTGCAGTGCTGGCGAACCTTTGGCTGATGGGAATTGTAGTCCATAACATCTGGAGTGCCAAAGGTTCACCACCACTGCTCTAGTGTTATGGAGAGGGGGTTAAACCTCCTACCAATAGTCCTCCTTTCAGATTTTTCTGCAAACCCGAATATTTCCTTAAGTTTTTAGAAAGCTCTGGAGTGTCTGTTCATGGTTCCATTCTCTGGATTTAATTATTCACATATGGGGCCATATTGTTGCACTAATGGATAAATTTGTTTTACTTGTGGCTTGGGGTGGAGATTCAGTTAAAATGTTGTATAGCCTACGGACTACTTAGGATTGAATAGAGAAAATCTGCTCAGCTGTGCTGGTTTCCGGATGACCTTGGACAAGCTGCTGCCAAATTCCATTATAGGAGCTGTCGTTCTGGATAATTTTGTAACTTAACTCTTCAAGATTAAAACTTCCATTCTTGCATTTTCTCTGGGTATTGCCCTGTTCCAATACACATGCAATGTCTCTTAAATAATTTCCATCCCCAGGTCCTTTTTTATAAGTAGTTAATTCATACATCAACAAAGCATTAAACATTTTTTTTTGTTTCCAGATCTGAATTGGAAGTAAAACATCTTGTTTCCTATAGCTCATGACCAAATGTTGGTTGCAGTCACCTTATTGATGAATAAAAAACTTTGGTTCCTCCTTAGGAAGGATGATACAACATTCAGGATGATACAATATTCTGCGAGACAGAGTCTTATAAGATTTCCACAATAACCTGATGAATATTTTCCAATATTTTTGTATAATGGTACGTTATAGTTGAATAAAAGAACCAGGTTTCCCTGGTTTTCTTGCCCACAAAGATAATCCCTGGTTCCAAACATCTTTTCTTAACGTAGTATGGGTATAATACCATCCACAGATAACCTTTAAAATGCTCCTTAGAAACAGTGTGGGATCTTGTGAGATCCCTGACAATTTTGTACCCCTTAACTCAGTGGCGTAGGGGGCAAAAATGGCACCTCCCGTGGCACCCCGCCCTCCACCCCCCACTTACCTGAGTTCAGCCAGCTGCTTTTTGCAGCCTGGTGGGAACTACACTTCCCAGGAGACCTTGTGAGCAAGTTGGGGCTCACAAGGTCTCCTGGGAAGTGTGGTTCCCACCAAGTTGCTTTTCACACCAGGCTGCAAAAAGGTAAGTGGGGGAGCAATGTGGGGGGCAGGGGCAACATGGGGGGCAAGGCAAGAACCAGGGGGCATTCATTGAAAATGCTGGGGGGAAGAATTAGGACTAATAAAAGGAAACACTTCTTCACGCAACGTGTGATTGGTGTTTGGAATATGCTGCCACAGGAGGTGGTGATGGCCACTAACCTGGATAACTTTAAAAGGGGCTTGGACAGATTTATGGAGGAGAAGTCGATTTATGGCTACCAATCTTGATCCTCTTGATCTGAGATTGCAAATGCCTTAACAGTCCAGGTGCTTGGGAGCAACAGCCGCAGAAGGCCATTGCGTTCACATCCTGCATGTGAGCTCCCAAAGGCACCTGGTGGGCCACTGCGAGTAGCAGAAAGCTGAACTAGATGGACTCTGGTCTGATCCAGCTGGCTTGTTCTTATGTTCTTATGTTCTTATGTTCAAGGCTCAGCCACTTCTGGGAAGGAGGAGGGGCATGTCTGGGCCTCAACACGACATGTGCACACGCCGCCCAGGCAGTGCTTGGCCCCAGTGGCGCGCACACGTCACACCAAGGCCCAACCATGCCCCTTCTCCTTCCTGGAAGTGTGTGGGGGGGATTTTCCACCACTACCATGTGACTCCCACGGGGGCACCTGGGGCGTTTTTCCCCCCAGATGTCCCCATGGCAGCTATGGCTACGCCATAACTTTGTTTTCAAAAAAATCTTTGGATTTACCTTTTGTAAAATGTGATGCTGAAGTCGAGGACTTCTTACCAAAGCCGGTAGTTAATAGACTACAATCAAGCAATTAGATAATGAGCGTGGTTTTACATTTCCACCTTTTGGTGAGAGCATGCTCAGTTTTTGAACCAGAGGTTGTCGCCGATGCTAACAACATCGTGTTTGTTCAAGTGGCAAATGCTGCATAAGATATTGCGATCTCATGTACGGAAGGCATTTGGAAAAGTGCAGAAGCATTCATATTGTTAACAAGTTCCTGTTACTAAGATTCTGTGAGAACCTTTTTGCAAAGTCGTGATGGGATGAGTATGATTCAGAAGTAATTTGATCAGCTGCGCACTTCTGGGAGTTCTGAAATTAGTAACACCTACACAGTTTGATGATTGACAATATGTGACTTCCTTAGATAATAGTTTGATGAGCTACAATAAAAAAAGTTTCACATGAAGATCCAAAGTATGGAAAATTCGATTTGCTTTTTTTTCCTCTTTGAATTCTGTATATTTTTCTTTGGATTTTTTCCTGAGGTGCACAAAAGAGGCTGCTTGAAGGGGCAGTTTGAGCATGTGGACTCCCCTCTATTGTACACCGCCTGTATTTCATCACTAAAAAAGAAGGTAGATAACTTCCATTTAGTGTTCCATTTAGTGTTCCCAACAAGGTATGACACACGCCAGGAGAAGGATTTTAGAGCTAGCGGCTGAGGAAGGTGGCATTTTGAAAGGATGTGATATCACTCCTGAGTGACATTTGAGACTGACTGTGGTCTAGAGGAAATTCTTAGTTTCAGTATAAGAAGGGCTATTTTTCCCCACTTCTTGAGTTAGGGAAATTGGGATTGGGAGCTGGCAGTCTTCTGTCCCAGACCAGGGATATGGGATGCCTAGTCCCATAACAGGAGCTCAGTCAGTCAGTGCCTTTTATTAGCATAAAACAACAACATAATGTAAAATAATTAAGTATAAACCACCAGCAATAGTCAAATAAAACAGTAACTATAGTTTTAAAATGATAGTCAAAAAAGAAGCAACTGTACAAGTAACGTCAAAAGAATGATCCTGTAAAAGAAAACTTACAGCATATGAAGAACTTTGTATTTTCTTTGACAGTAATAAAGGGTGAATTAAGCATGATCATACATCAGCACTTAAACCATATTCAAGAAGAATATGGGACAGGGAATCAAGAGAGCCACAACAACAATACCTTTGATGTTTTGGAATTTTTTGTTATCTACCTGATGTCATAGCTGAAGGAATACTATTAAATCGAGCCAGCCCAATGCTGTTCAACAGATAGAGTAGAAACAAGATAATTGGCTGGAACTCCATGCTTAGGGGAAATTCCCAAGACTCGGGGTGAACAGGCTGCGATCTTGGCTGAATAAAAGAAATGTCTCTCATGATCTCTCAACCTATCACTAATTTGGGTCAAAATAAACTTTTCATTACTGTTTTGTAATGCGAGCAATTAAGTCAATTCCAATATTCCTAATTTTTTGAGTAATCAATTTAGTTTAGACCATTGTAAGATATGGTTATCTTTAAGAAGATAAGATATAATATCATCTTGTTTTGTTCTAAAATGAATCTTAAGCCAGTACTTTATTGTAGCCTTGGTCTCAATTAGGGATAAGCCAGATTCAAGGCATAATGTAGTGAGAGTTACACTATTGGGAACTCCCATAACTCTTCTCAGAAAGCACGATTGAACTTGTTCAATTTCTGGAGTAAAGGCTTCAATCTATATGGGAATTCCATAAAGGATCTTTGGTATTCGTAACAGAAGCTGTAATTCGGGATAAGTCGCCATCTGTAAATTGTAAATTTTAAACTGTTTAAATTCTATTAATTTAAAGTTATTATAGATTGTTTTATATTTGTATTATTATGTTGATGTACACCGCCCTGAGCCCTTCGGGGGAGGGCGGTTTAAAAATGAAATAAATAAATAAATAAATAAATATTTTTTTTTAACTCCTGATAGGGACAAACTGCGGTCAGAGCAAAGGCCAGTAAAGGAATGAAAACTGTCAAAAGGCAACTTTTTTGCACTGTGTTACTATATTATCCTGTATTTGGCAATTAATTGACCTACAGCTTTTCAAAATTTGAAACACTTCTATTTGTATTGAAAGAAGAAACTTTCAGATGTCTAAGGTCGATTCCGCACTTGCGTTATTGACCTAAGTTCGAGCTGCGTTTGACCTAAGTGTTCCACACAACCACTGGGATCGACATGGTTTTGTACCAGCTTCACCCCGTGTAACGGTCAAATTTCTGACTCCAGTTGGGAACTACTACTTTTTCAGGGAACCACGCTCGAACTCAGTTCAATTCCAGTAAAGTGCGGAATCTCTGGTGCCAGGAGTCCCCCATTCAGTCAATCACAGCTAAGTATTTCGGGCATGCGTACAGCTGGAGAACCGCCACGGCGAAAATCGTGCCTAATTTTTTTCCCCTCTTCTTTCTTGCGTTCGAAGTGATGTCTGGTCGCACAAATGGCGCACAATTTCTGCGTTCCAATGTAAGCGGCCAATCAAAAAACGCCACCTTTGTCCCTCCATTCCTGTGGCAGTTTTTTATGTGTGTGGGGATAGACGGAACATGGCCGTAGAACAGTAGCCAATCGGAACAGAGCGGCGAAGAGGCACAGGATGATTCCGCCCTCCGAGCTGGGATCAAGCTGGTTGCAGTGGGGAACAACAATGGCTTCGACCTAGGTTAGTACCGTTCTCAGGGAACTGGGTCGAACATATTTTACTCATGTGCGGAATCGCCCTAAGTGAACTTTCTGGGAGTTCTACAGAGCAATGGACTGAACAGAAGAACACTGCTGATACATACATGCAAAATGCATGTTCATACAGAAATTACTTCAATTTTTATAAATTAATGTTTTTAATAGAACAAAATAGATGCTGCCGAGATTTTGATTAGAGAAGCAGTGAGGGGTAGTGATTATCCTTTTCCCAACCATCATTTCCCTGATCCAGATTTCCGCCCCCCCTCACCCTAACCCAGCATTTGTTTCTCAGGGTTCATGTTCCCCCCTTCACATCTAGGATTTGTTTCCTGGGGTTCATGTTTACCTATGTTATATCACTACCACTACTCATGTTTACCTGTGTTATATCACTACCACACAATACTTATCAAAACAAAAGATCTTATTTCAACAGAAGGTGGAACTTAACAGCTCTCTCTTACTCAGCTTTAATTCTTTTTCCTCAGCTTCTGCCGTACCTGGTCATTGACCAGAGCTGTGAAAGACTGATCAAAACTGTGGGATTTTTAAATACAAATAGGGGCATGCTTTCAGCCAACTGAAGGATCATTTTCTCCCACACTATCCAGCCCACCAGTTAAAATTTGCATCTCATGTCATGCTCTCTTTGCCCCCACCTTTAGGCAGGTGGTGCCTAGAGACAGGGCATTTTCTTGTCTGTGGAATGCCCTCCCTGTTGAGGCTCACCTGGTACCTACCTTACTTTCCTTTAGTCACTAGACCAAAAATATGTTTTTATCTAAGTTTTTAATGCGGGGTGTAGTCGACCCACGCGGTCAGCGTAAGAACGAGACGAGACGCGGAGATAACATCTGGTGGAGATCGCCAGCAGCGGGAGACCGGAGGTCCAGAGCCTCCTAGCTTAATCTCCCCGCCCGCCGGTTCCTGGCACCTTTTGTCGTTACTCTATCGGGGCGCAGGAGGGAGGACCGGGGAGTCTCGGAGAACGGGAGGCGGAGGTCGAGGAGATCATCATGTGATGTGTATGATCTCATCTGGCTACGCGGCGGAGGAAAGGAGCCGCAGACGTCTTGCCTCGAGCCTGAAATCTCTCACCTGGGGCTTTGGCAGACCATTGTCCACTGGCGCCCGGTGATTGAGCTTCAGACAGTTCATGACCCGCGACTCCATGGGGGGATGAGGTAAGTGGTGCATGAGCGCACCGCGCAAGTCGCTGACCGGTTGGCGGCCCCAACGTGCTCTACCACGGCGCTGCCATAAATGCGGCCAGTGCACGTACTACATCTCCCTCCTTTTACATTTTAGAAAAAGGGGCCGAATGCTAAGGGGCTTATTTAAAAAGGGACGCTTTGCTCCTCCGCCCATTGCTTATCGGTTGACCAAGCTGCTTTGTGTATGCCATTAAGGAACTTGGTCATGTGGGTAGGGGAAATTCGGAGGGGCTTCTTACACACTGTTTAAGCAGGCAATATTAGACACGCATTGAACTTAAACCCAAAGATCCCCATAACAAGGCAATACACAATTAAACCAATAATGCAGAGCTGTACAGTAGCACTTCCGGACCATCCTCCGGCAGCCACAGCTCCAGAGGGCTGCTGACCACCAATGGGGAGCAAAAAACATCATACTCTCAGATTAGATACAACTTCTTGCAGCCTCACGCGCACTTTCATGTGAATCAACTGGGAATTATCAGAAAAGATTAAAACAACACATATTATGTACATTCTCACAACGCTTGGTGCATGTAACAACAACAAGTAATCAATAGCGGCACGCATTGTCTAGGTGGTCAGCTTTGACGAAGTTCCTGCTGCTCGGAGGCCAGGGCATCCAGAGCTGCGGAGGTGGAGTTGATGGACCTCGCGAGGCGGCAACAGGCCAAGCCGGCCAATAGGTCTTAGTATCAGGAAGCTTTGAGTCCGGGACTCCCACCAGGGAAGCGCTGGCGAGGAGAGCGCACTCACGCTTCGGAGAGTGGCGCCACTGCGATCGCCTCGCCAGCGAGTGGGTCGAAGCAGCAGAGCTGAGCCGGGCGGGCGGCGGGGCGTCCTGCCCTCCAGGTGGAGCTCTGGGTGATGATGGTGAGGCGACTGGCGAGGCAGCAAAAGAAGTTCCGGCAGAGAGTCGGGCGGGAATATAATTAAACGCGTTCTCTCCCCGCACGTCCAGAACCAGCCCCTGGGGAGCAGGGATGTTTCCAACACGGGGAATGTCCTCCGTCCGTTTGTGCAGAAACTCCAACTGGCCGAGCCGCATGAAAGGGTTCGGCCGGTTCCCTTCGCTATTGCGCCGCTGGTGATGCGGGCGCAGGTGTTAGATTTGTGGTTAGCGACAGTCTTGGTGACAAGGGAGAGAGTCACGCCGGGAGGGTTTGGACAACAGGGTCCCCAGTGCGGCGCCATAGAGTGCCTGATGGATGAGGCATCTCATGAAGGGGCTTAGCCCAGACTCGGGCCAGGGAAGTCTCCTCCGGCGCTTTGCAGACGGGAGCAGGTAGCAGGAGCCAGCAGGCTCCCGAATTCTGTGGTACTGGCCCAGGCAGAAGGATGAAGACGCTGGCAGCTGGCAGCAAACTGCTCCCTGTAGATGCTTGGTCTGGTGAGAGTTTCTCTTCACCGCCAGGGGGTGGCCGATCGCCATCACCGGCAGGAGTGCAGCAAGAGCAGGCAAAGGACGGTGGCCTCGAGTTACGTGATGATCGCGAAAGAAAGCCGCACAAGAGGTTCTCGGGTGTCTCGCGGGGTGATACTTGCCCACGGCAGCAGCGACTCTAGGGAAAGACCTGGCTGGTGAAATTGTCGCCTTGACGCCTCCCCAGGTCATTCGGTTCTTTGGGCATTACGACGGGCCAGTTCTTGCAAGAGATCGCTGGGCGGGATCCTCTAGAGAGATGCCTCCATCTCGGGATGGGGTTGTTTCTTCCCTGGCTTAATCTCCAATGGGTTGGCCTGTCATGCATGGCCGGGAGTCCACAGGAACTCTGTAGGAAGAGGGACTGAAACACATCCCCTTTTCCCAGGTTAATGTAGTCGGGTCCCGGCCAGGCTCAGCCCCTAAAGCCGGATGGCGGGAGACTCCGGGATCGAAGTTTAGTGTTCACAGGAATTTAATATAAGAAGGAAGAAGGCTTGCTCTTTGCAGCCTGTGAAGGTTGCTTTTAATGCAATTCCTCCTGGGGGCTTCTACTCCCTCTTTCTTTAGTTGTTTGACAGGGAGGGCAGGAGGTAGGGCTAATTCTGGTGGGAATTGGCTTCAGAGCGTCATCAGGGGTGCTGGCTGTAAGGCTAGGGTCCCGAGCCCTCGAGGGGAGGAAATTATATGGTCCTGGGGGGATTGTGGGTATGCATAGCTTAAATCAGCAACACAAAGGGGCTTTAAAGCACTTTCTTTTTGGGGATGGGTGCATCCTCTCGGGAAATTCCGAAGCAATCAGGCAATTAGGAGGCAATTTCCTCGCATTACACAAAGCGAAAAAGAGGGGGGTTCTTTTGCAAAGGGGAGTTGCACTTTACCGCGGGACCTTGGTGGCTAATGCAATGGAAGCTGGATGGTGCTAAAATTCTTGACCGAATTATCTTTGGGGAATTGTCCGTCCGGCCAAGACCGGCTTCCTTAAGGCGGCGGCTCGGGCCTTTGGCAAACACCACACCCACCCAAATCATGAGTGGGATCTGTGTTTGCAGCAACTCCTTAAGTTGGGGCCTGTCCGCTGGCAGTGCCTGCGGCACCAGGACGCGGGCCCAGATTTTAATCCAGGGAGGGCCAGTCAGCTAATTGGGTGGCCCTCCCGGGCCTCTACTGGTCGAAAAAGCAGAAAAGAGAAGAGGAAGGAGAGGGAAAACAGTTTCGCAATAATGGGAAGTATGCAAGTAGTCTTTGAGAGGCACGACAGGGATCCGGTGGATCTGTAGACGCCTTATATGTAAACTCTAATGCGCCTACGCCAATGTGGCAGTGTAAGAGCTCAGATGGATCTAAGGAAAAAGGTTCTCAAGGAGAGGTTTGAAGAAAAGTTTTGAAGGTTTAAACTTAAGGTTATGGAAGCGGTTTGGAAGCAGGTCCCATCGGTATCCTGGGGAAATTTCCACGCATTACGAGCCAGGTCCCGCTTAAAGGCGGATGCTGTAATGTATGGCGCAAGCCTTTCGCTGCATTGGCACACATAATCAGAAGGAGAAAATTTTAATTGAAGCACAAGAGCATAGCAAATTTAGAAGCAATGGAAAAATCCCCCCTATGAGGGGAAAAAACTTTAGGGGTCTCTTTGAAGCGGGGGGCAGGACATACAGATACATAGGCATACAGAGCACATATAAAGTAGCAAGGAAGGGATTACAACTCTGATTTGAGATCTTGCTCTCTCTGAGGTACTGACGCATTTTGCTGCCCACTGGGGAGCTTTGAGCTTAGGGCTTTGCACAGCGCTTATGAGGCTATGAGGGATTCTGGTTTTGAACCTTGCAGCTGGAGAGGGCCAGGGAGGAGAGCTTCTTCTTCACGTAAGGACTTTTGGCTTAAAAGGCCATTGTAGGTGGAAAGAGCCTTTTCCCTTTTCCATGCCTCATTGTCACACTGTAGATTGGCTATGGGGCATTCTGAGTGAGGGTTCAAAAACGGCAGTCCTCTTCCGTCCACAGCATTTCTTTCTGTTGCAATTCAGTGACTGTGGACTCTGCAGAGATTTTTGAAATCGCGTGCTACATTCTATAGGAGGCAATTCTCGGGCGAGGCATGAAGTGACTTTGGAAGTAGAAGGGGCTAGGCAGAGCAGGAAGTATAGACGAGGGGGGAGCGAGCAACGAGGGATTTAGATTAGCGGAACTTAGACTAGACTCCAAGTGAGAGCATAGAGGCAGGGTGTTCAGGTGAACTGCAGTTTCATGGGATGTTTGTCCATACTTGGATGTGGATGGCTCCCTCGATGCCGGGGTCGAAGGACCCTCGATGACACAACCCCTGTTCAGCGTGCGGAAGCTTTGCAAGACCAGCCTAATGGTCTCCGTGGGATGGGATCACTATACCGAGCTGGAGCAGCGAAGATCTCATGGGGAGCCCTCCGGGTAGGGCCCGAAAGATCTTGGTTCCGGTTTGGGAGATCACGCCGGGCCTCCCAGCAGGTACTGGGAGCCTGCCCTAGACTTTCCTGGGTCTTCGCCTCTGGGAGAGACCCTCCTCCGGCTGGCCAGGCTCACTGGCAGCCTGCTACCCCTCCGGAAATGTCCTGGCTTGCCGCAATTGAAACACTGCTTTCGGGCTGCCTCATGGCAGCGAGAGGGCTACGACTAGAAGGCTGGCTTGATGGGCTTAAAAGACCCGACATCCTGGCAAGCTTTTGAGCATGTCGGCCAGCTCGGGGTTCCTTCCTAGGCCTGTGATCGCTTTGCGGCACTCAGCTGGAGGCGCGCTCTCCTTGGCATGCTTAAGGAGCCCTGGCCCCTCGTCAACCTGCCTCTTGGAGGGCCTCCTGGAGCCTCGTCCACAAACCTCGCATAGGCTCTTGGGGTTTTTGCCGATGGTGGAGAAACTCTGGGTTGGCTGCCGGCATTGGGGACTTTGATAAATGCCTTATACACTCCAGAGGCTTAATCGTAAGGGTGGCCTCAGGCAGGACAATCTGATCGCTGGGGTTGGCGAAAAGCATCAAAACCGAAAGCTGAGCTGTTGTGTAGGCGCCGGCCGAGGCTGCTCCCCTGCTGATGCACTGCTGGCAGAACTCGCTTCCCAGATCACAAATTGTGCAGGGCTCAGGAGCATGCAAGGTGGTTTTCCAGTCGTCCGAACCATTAGGTGATTCCTCGCTGATTGCCTTCCAGCATGCCTCTCACGAGGGGCTAGTGATTCCTACGCCTTCGCATCGCTTATGGAGCTCAGTGAGGATGTTATAGTTTAAGTACGGCATCGACAACCTGCCGACGACTTACCCTCCCTCAAAGTTCTGTGAAGTGGACGGGCACAATGCAAGAATTCAGCATCGCTCTTCCGCCAGGGTTTCTTTCTTCTGCAGATCGGCTAATACGCGCGATGGTGAGTTTATAGAAACCCGCCATTACGCGGGCTTGACGGAGGTGCAGTGGCTTCGGAAAATGAAGAGCGAGTAGGGGAGGCAAGCTTGCCGGTGCCGAGAGTTTGAAATGGGTGAGGGAGCAAGGGGGGGCAGAAGGAGGACAGGCTGCCCACCAGTGGATAGAGAAAAAATTCGGGTTGAAATTGAAGGTGAAAGATCGAGAAAGGAGGGCTGACCTACAGCAAGGGAGCCATAGGTCTCTGCAGGCTGATGGCTTACAAAACATTGTCTCCACGCCAGTAGCAGCGACATCGGGCGCTAGCGAGGCTCTGCAGCGAAGAGTCGCTCGATGTTTTCCCCAGTCCTTAAAGATTCAATGTCCCCCTCTGGGTACCATGGACATTGAGCTTCAATCTCTCCTCAACCAATTTGGCGCAGCTCCCTTCTTTACGGGACTCCTTGCCGCATTTAAGCATTAACGCTTTCAGTTCGCCAACGCAGCTTTGTCATAAGGCTCCTGCTTTTGCAAGCTCCCTATACTCACCGGGTGTTCCGGCCGGACGAAGGAGAGTGTCCTAGGACGCCAGATGTCTCTTCGGATGCTTTGCCTATCCAGAAGGACGAGGGCGATACCGAAACGGGTGAAGTCCCTGGATCGCGCCTGCATCCAGGCGGATTCTCGTACACGCTGGCCCTTCCCAGGCTTTACCGGTGAGCAGGGTGGAGGTTCGAGGATTCCCGGGTTTCGGCACCAGCTTGTAGTCGCACTCCAGCGCCGTCGAAAGCGTAAGAACCAGAGCGACGCCGCCGGAGATAACATCTGGTGGAGATCGCCAGGCAGCTGGAGACCGGAGGAGTCCGGTGAAACTCCTAGCGAACCTCCCGGCCTGCCGCCGGTTCCTGGCACCTTTTATTTATTTACTCTATATCGGGGCGTGCAGGAGAGGAGGACCGGGGAGTCTCCGGAGAACGGAGAGGCGGGAGGTCGGGAGATCATCAAGTGATGTATGATCCTCATCTGGCTAATGCGGCGAGTAGGACGCCGCATTGCCTGACGCCTAATCCTCACCTGGGGCGTAGACCATTGTCCCTGGCGCTCGTGATTTCTGAGAGCCAGACAGTTCATGACCAGACTCTCATGGGGATGAGGAGTGGGTGCGATGCGACCGCAAGGCCATGCTGTGGGTCCGCTGGCGCTATTAGCGGCCCTAACGTTTCTACCACGGCCAAGCCGGGTCGGGTAAGTGCACTACTACAGCGGGGTTTTATCTTTCCAGTGTTTTCAATCATTTGCTTCTTCTCTGTTTTAAAGTCTGGTTTTATGTTTTCTATGTCCTTGACTTGGTTTGGTGGCTTTTTGTTTTTATGTTTATAACTTTATCATTTTAATTGTAAGCAAGACTCTGTAATCAATTGCTTAAACTTCATTGCTCACTGGAATGCTATTACAGTTTCCAGTATTGTTGCTGATGGGATATGTATGGCTTCATTTACATGTGAGGTTTCACAGTTTAGATAACCAACATGTACAATTCCAGAAGAAAATAAAATAAACAGGGGGAAAGGTCTTCTCAGTTTTTAGATCTAAATATACATAAAACTCAAAGGCCATCATTTACACCTTAGTTAATTATGAATCACCAGTTCCGTTGTTTTCAGAGACTTACAGTTCAGCTATAATTTTTTTCCTTGGACATAATCTTGGCAGAGGTTGGAGAAATGATGTCTCATCAATCCAGAAGGAGACTTTCATTTGTCCCATTTATTCAAAAAAGAAACACTGAATTATTAGTCAGTTTGCAAAGCTGTAGGCAAAAATGAAAAAGATGCTTTTTGTGCCTCCCGTTTTCTTGTACGCAAATATGGTATTCATTGTCATGCTGGAAAGAGAGGGAAGGGAATCCTGTACCCCACTCCTCCACTGTTACAGTCTGTCATATGCCCTCAGATCCTAAAACTGAAGCTCATGGTAACAGCAGTTGAGTGGTTGGAGCAGGGTCACGTGATGTAACTGTCCTAAGATTATGCCATCATAACATTACCGGTTTGAGAAATGTTAGTCTAAAATGCATTTTTGTTCAGAAGTGGAATATTCTGCTGTAGCTATTAATATGTAAAATGACATAGAATCTTGGGGTGTTTTTTTTTTTTACAAAAAGGGCCAGTTTATGTAAATTACTTTTTAATTAACCTTTTTTTAAAGTCTGCTTGACAATGCAGCGGTTGGCTGGGATCCTTCAGTACAATTGATGAATAATACATGCATGTGCATAATGATTAGCGTGTCAGTCTTGAGGCCTGAACAAAAATAGGGTTTGAATACAATGGAAAACATTCCAGTTATCTCCAACTCCAAATGTCCAAAGCTGTGAGTCCAACCTCGGATGCCATATTACATTAAAGGGTTTTGGAATTTTGTTTTAATTGCTTTTGAGGGATGCTTCCCAATGGCTAGGAGACATTATTACATTCCTGAAGGGTGGAAGTGATAGTAGTTTCCAAAAAAAATTCCTGATGTGAAAGGTTCCCGGATAAACAGTTGTGCAATTCAAAGAGGTCCAAAGGATAACATGCGCTCTGCCCACTCCAAACAAGTCCTGAAAACGTTTTCATAACGTTTGCAAAACATTTTCAATCCCTCCCCTAGTTTGTTTGCACTCGCCCCCTTGAAACAATTCCTGGCCACCATTTTCTGCTTGTTCTGTTGTTGTTTTTAAAGCTCTGTGGGTCTGATGCTTTGACGCTTCAAATCCTCATGCTCCGATTCTTCAGGGGTTGTGTCTTTGTAGCTAATAAGACATCAGACACACACACCCAAAACCCCAATGAAAATAAACAGGCAAGATGATGGAGCGAGCTCAGGCCCCTTCCGCACACGCAAAATAATGAGTTTTCAGACTCACTGTCACAACTGTATGCAAGTGGATTTTGCTATTCCGCACAGCTTCAAAGAGCACTAAAAGCAGTTTGAAAGCGCATTATTCTGCATGTGCGGAATGAGCCTCAGAGAACTGTGCTGAGGAGGAAATGCAGGGACTGCAGAGATGCGTGGAAATGTCTTAGACCCCTTCCGCACATACAGAATAATGCGTTTTCAAACCACTTCCACAACTGTTTGCAAGTGGATTTTGCTATTCCACACAGCTTCAAAGAGCATTGAAAGCAGTTTGAAAGTCTGCATGTGCGGAAGGAGCCTTAGAGACTTGCTAAAATCCAGCATGCATTTAAAACGTTTTCAAGCTGGAAGTAAAATGTTTTAAGCTGAAAACATTACAGAACTCTTAGGATAAAATGTTTCATTTCCTGCCTGAAATATTTTCTTTTGGTTGTGTGGAATGGACCAGTAAGTAAGTATTTATTTACAGTCAATGACCAGTATAAAAACCCATCTTACAGTCATTCATCAATTAAGTTTCAAAAAACCAAGATTCTTGCCTTTGGAAATAGTCCCAGATCCAGAAAGTGGCAGCTACTAGGAATGGAGCAGTATTAACAGAGGTTCAGGTCTTCTACATAGTATTATTTCATACAGTATATTTCTCCTAAGCAATCACAGACTAGAATCTGGAAGACTCAGGTTCGTATCTTCGCTGTGCCATGTGAGCTTGCTGAGTGACCTTGGACCAGTCATGCTCGTAGCCTAAGCTACTGCACAGGTAGAGTTGTCAGCAGAGGTGTAGCAAGGGGGAAAAGCAACCAGTGCACTGGTGCATCCTCTGCCCCATCCCTCCCCGGAACTCCCCCCACCCCAGGAACGCCCTCGCCACACCCCCAGAGGGGCGCGCCCAGTGCATCATGCCCCCCACGTCCCCTTGGAGCTACGCCTCTGGTTGTCATCTCTGGGTTTGGAAATACCTGGATTTTGGGGAGTTGGATGCTGGGGAGACAGGGTTTGAAGAGTGAAAGGACTTCAACAGGGTATATTGCCACAGAGTCCACCTTCCAAAACTGCCGTTTTCTCCAGAGAAATAGATCTCACTCTAATTCTCATCCTCCCTCCTGGCCTCCTGACTAGGGTTGCCAGCTGAGGTTTGGGGTGGTGCCTGGGGAGAGCTGGGTCTAGGAAGGGGAAGGACCTCAGCAAGGGATTATACTAGAGAATCCACCTTCCCAAGCAGCCATTTTCTCCAGGAGAATTAAACTTGGGCTCATTCCGCACATGCAGAATAATGCACTTTCAAACTGCTTTCAGTGCTCTTTGAAGCTGTGCGGAATAGCAAAATCCACTTGCAAACGGTTGTGAAAGTGGTTTGAAAACGCATTATTTTGCGTGTGCGGAAGGGGCCTTGGTTATCTGGACATCAGTTGTAATAGCAGGTGTCACCGGGCGGTTGGCCACTCGACTCATGGCCCACCTGCAAAAAAAGGATCCACTTCGGGGTCCCTGGTCTAATAGCATCATAACAATTGTGGTTGTTGTTTTTTCCTTCTTCACCAGCAGCAAAGGGGGGGATGCAGATCTGAAGCACCAGTTAGAGCGGCATCCTTTATCCAATGCTCTCAACTCTCCAGGGCTCCCCTTTTCAGTCTGGCTTCTAGGAAATATTGCTGAACCTAATTAGCAAATATGTCTCTTCATTGCTATATAACTGGTAGCCAGATAAAAATACTTGATTTCTGATCTGCAATTAGAATCGTGTGCGTAAGGGGAAAACGTTGTTTTTGTTTAATACTCAGTAGAACGTTTTAGCAGAGGGAAACCTCCTTCCTTGAACAGATAATTCTTCCTAATCAAATTTGAGGGGGCTGAAATTGTAAGTAGCTATTTGAAGAATCCTGCATTATTTGTTATCATTTTATTGTTTCTGTTGTTGTTGCTGTGCTGTGCCCTGTTCAGTGTAAAGATGACAGGAGATTTGTGAATTCATCTGCCTACCTAGTTCTGGCACGAGGACCCAATCGCAGCGTTCTCGAACAAAGACAGCCCAGGAAATGGCAGATGAATTCACAAATCTCCTATCATCTTTATTCTGAACAGGGTATACCAAGCTGTTTTGCAGTTGGGGAGCAAGGATAAAATACTCTTCTTTGAAATGTTAACAAGGAATTGAGTTCTAAATGGTGTGTGTGCATTTATAGAAAGTGTTTGTTTTTCTATGTTTATGTTCAACAGATCTTTTATTCTGTGAAATATCAAAAGCTCCTTTTGCTCTTGTTAGGAGTTGAGCTGGATATTAAAGGCATCTGTCATTTTGAGGGAACAGGGACATATTGACAAAGAACAACTGTGCAGTTTGCCTGTTAGCAATAATTATTTGATTTTCTCTTTTACTCATCTCAATACTATAAACATCAACAAGTCATTTAAATATTTTAATCACCCAAATCTATCTGGTGTAATACTGAGAAAAATGATCTCTAAAGCAAAAAAAACCCACACACACAACACCAACAATTGAAGATCTCTTAGTGCCAAGTACATCAATCTGATATCACTCTTTACCCCTTTGAATATCTTGTCTGAAGAAAGCTTGACTTCTCCAGAATCACATCTAAGGTATGGATGAGGTGGTAATTAGTGCTACTTACAAAATACTCTGAAAAAGAATCCATAATGAGATCTGTTCACCCAAAACCATGGGAAAGTTGTCCTTCTCCTTGTTTTTGGTCTGAGATAAAGTTATTCCGTATTATTACATATGCTGGAATAGACTGGGCATGTTGGAATCACACTACAGCATGGGATCTGTAGTGTTAAATAAAGCATACATCGAGATTATTTTGCTTACCTTATTTATTATACTTGATTTTTTTATGTATGTGCTTAGGGAATTTATCTGCCGCTTCTCCAGAACTCGTGCCCGTTTGATGATCATAGTATTAACACAACAAATCTGGCTGTTTGCATGACTTTAAGGAGAGGTGATAGTTTAAATATTTATATCCTGCTCTTTCATGGTTTTCAAACTATCTCACCTACCTTTGAAACCAAAGGCTAGAACTGAATCCATAAGAAAATCACCAATGAAACAGTATTCATGAATCAGCTGTAAAAACTGCAGTAGTTTAGCCATAAAAACTAGTTTATGCAGAGATCTGAGAGACTAAGGGACTTTCCCCACTGACAGAGTTGAACTAGTTTCTACCTAGGTTCGCCTCAGTGAATCCCCACTGCCACCGAGCTCAACATTGTTTTGTCTCAGTTCCCCCCCTCAGAACTGCGATTATCCTTGTCGCAGTTATGAACTACACTTTTCTGCCGGAACAATGGTCGATACCGCTTCGAAGCTTCAAAGTGGGGAAGCATCAAAATGACACCTCATCCGTTCAACCAATCACGAAGCCGCTTTTGTGGCATGAGAACGGGAGAGTCGTGGTGGGCAGAAAGCGCATGTAACTGTAAACTGTAAAAACTGTAAAAAAAAAGAACGCTCCCGTTTCCCGCCGTAACAGAAGCTCCAATCACAATCGAGGAGCGAAATAGGCACCAAGATGATCCCGCCCACTTAGCTCGGTTCCAGGGGGCCAACTCAGTTGCTGTGGGGACAGCCTGGAATCGCCCTCCACTGAAGGGAACCAAGTCGACTTTAGCTCCCTTCTGTAGTGGGGAAAGCCCCTAAAATAGCTTTCACTTAGTTCTGAAATAACCCTAAAACATAATTTGCTAAGTTTGGAATATGTGGCAATGACGAACTCCTAACCAATCACCACATGTCCCAAGCTCTGCCTGGCATTCTAAAGAAGCAGCAGCAGAGCTCCCTCCCGCCTGGCCCATTGTTGGCTTCTTTCCAGCTTTGCAAAGGGAGGCAGACCAGCAAGGGGCCTGTGAAGATGGGGGGATGGCGGACTCTAATCTGGAGAACTGGGTTTGATTCCCCACATTTCTCTCCCCACAATCTTTCTTTATTGTAACCGGGGCCGGAGCGAGGGGGAACGCGCACAGAGCACGCGTGTGCCCTGCACTCCTGCCATGCCCCCGCCCGGGGGCGCCTGGGATGTTGCACACCCCCACTCCACCCCCTTGGCGCTACACCACTGATGGTTACTCTTGAATCTTTTTGTGTTGTGCAGTTCACATAACATGGAAAGGCCTTCAGTCTTGGCTCCCTGCCTTTTTCACTTCTGCAGCGCTCTCTGTGACAAATGGAGAACAAATTATTGGGTGTGTCGTCAATTATTATTTTATTGCCAGCTACTGAAATTCTCATTAATATCTGGAAACTCTTACTGTGAAGAGTAGCTGTAATTTTAGAAAACTGTCATATTAGTAAAATTTCTGGGACTCATATAGGAAATGGTTGGGTCTGTGGCAGTTGACAAATGGCTTTGGTTTTTGCATAGGCAGAATTCACCCCATTCATTAATATCACTTGAAAGCACTCACAGTTTAATAGATACTATTTTTAAAGAAAAGCGCTCACTTCACAATTTTGCTAAAGTTTAATCTACTGAATATACACACACGGAACACTGCTCTTCCATTTTAGAGTTGGCAATTAGATATCCCAGAGAGGATGTTAATAGCTAGATCCTTCTGGGTTTGCAAATCTCCTTCTTGCCCATCATAAGAAGACAAAATTGTGCAACAAAAAACAAAGTCCTCTTTTAATGCTGCTATTGCCAGAAATTATGTTACTATCAGTGAACTGCAGTGCCCCCGAGACAGGAAGTCAAAAATAAAAGAAATTTCACACATTGTGTTAATGATGTAGCGATCTCACTGATTAACTGATAAATTAATAGGTGTTCTATAGAAAGTGGGAAGTTGCTTTCAATAGTTATATTTTGATGAGTCACCAAAGGACATTTGTTCTTTTCAACTCAGGCCAATACCCTTAAATAGCAGGCATGCCGGATGGGAAGAGAGGCAGAGATGAATGATGGCTTGTGCCAACTGTTCCAAAGTAGGAGTATTGCACCAAGGATATTCTTCAAAGTGATGTTAGAAATACCTTGTGAATGTTGATGCACAATAGAAAATTAGACAGTTTAAAACCAAATGCTGCACTCTAGCTGTTTTAGCATTAAAATTGCAGGAAATTACCAATGTTGCCAAACTCCTTTGAACATCATTTGTGAAGACATCTCAGGGCCTGTTCAGGTGGGTAGGAAGTAATATGGTACTCACTGAGGGATTCACTCTTTATGCTCAGGGAAATTTTCACACTGGACACGTCTTAAGCAAAATATGATTTCTCATCATGGTGCCCAAGGGTACCATAGTTTCTTACTGTGTGTTTCTTGGAACCCTCTTATTTCCTTCTAAAAGGCATCATGTTTGTGTCTATAGGAAGCACTCATTCAAAAACAGAAGCCTCTTTTATTGAAGGATATTTGACATGGAACCTCCCAAAATTTTCTGTCCCAACCCCCCATAGTAGCCCATTGGTTGTTCTCAATGCTCCAAAACTGCCCACAGGCTCAATAAAGTTGGGGACCCCTCAAATAAATAATTTTCCCCTTTTGTGGTACAATCCAGTGGGAGGACTCAACTGGCACATCTGAAAAGGACCTTGAATGGGCTAGGCCCGTGGTGGCAAACCTTTGGCACTCCAGATGTTATGGACTACAATTCCCATCAGTCCCTGCAAGGCCATGCTGGCAGGGGCTGATGGGAATTGTATTCCATAACATCTGGAGTGCCAAAGGTTCGCCACCACTGGGCTGGGCACTCCATAGAGGGATGCATTAACTTTAGAATGAAACAGGCAAGAAGGGGGGGGGGATCAAATTGTTTTTGAGGCACGAACGAAAACACCTTGCTTTTGGCTGCCAAGTTTGTTCCAGGATGAGGGTCAACCACAAGTTTTCACAGTGAGTTAAACAGACATCTGTGTACAAGTGGGTATGTGAGAAATCAATATCTGTAGCTATGCTAACCCTCTGTCTTGAAAGCTTGATGCTAGAAACTGGGCAATGACCTACTATAGATTAAGAAGCTTATATTTTCAAATAGCAACCGGCTCTAAGATTTGGCTGAGAATAATAATCACATGAATGGCGTGCACACACGCACGCACACACACACATTTCCTGGCTTGCAATCTAGTGCTTTTCATTTCTGCAAAATTTCATTGTGGAATTTACAATAAAAGGAATTGTTGTTTGATGCCCAGATTTAATGGAACCAAAATTATACATTAATGGGAGATGGTGTTTCAAGCAGTTGAAACATGCTGGGTTGACAAGTTTGGCAGCCCAGGATGTAGAATGCTGTGTGTCCAAAACAGATGTAACAACACGGGTTTAGCAATGAATGGACACCTGCCGTGACATCCAAACAAGATGACCTTGAACAACCACCTCTTGGAGCAAGGGAGTAATTTGGTGACTAGGTACATAAGGATTGTGCTTGCCTTTTAAAAAATGTAATTGCTTGTCATTGTGGCAACTACCCACTCAGGAAAGTAGGAGCATAATTGTTCATTAAATTGTGGGCAGTTAGGGGGTGCTTTAATTACTGTGTTGTATGCAAGTCTAAGCAAGTGGTGTTAGAAATTGCTATTGACTTTAGTCAAGCGTTTGGTCTTTGGCATCTGTTGTAATGTTACAAAGACAAGCGTCAATTAATGCACCTTCCGCAGTATGTTTTGTTTGATGTGTTTTCCTGAGTAAACATCAAAAGCTTTAATCCCAGCATCATTCAAAACCATTTTTAGTAGCATTTGTGCTCTGTCTCACCAAAAGATGACAGTAAATGTGTATGTTAATCCGCCATTTCCTGGACCTTCTTTGTAGTAAATTGCTCTGCGGGGGTCCTACTGCCTGCCCGGTGGAACATTCTACTACAAAGAAGGTCCAGGAAATATTATTTATTATTTATTTATTATTATTTTATTGGACTTATATACCGCCCCATCCCCGAAGGGCTCTGGGCGGTGCACAACATACAAAATACAGTATAAAATAAGTAGTAATTTAAGGCAGCGATAAAAAGTTTTCATTCCTATTTCAATTATAAAACTCAACAAATTAAAGTGGCGTCCAGCATTCCAGTAATAAAAATCCCTCCCCCCTCAGAGAGGGAGGCATGGTGAGTCTTGTTGGATGACAGGTGGCCCAGTTGTCAAGGGCCGAAGAAAGGGGAAACTATTAGCGGCTGGTTCCTCCAAAGGCCCGGCGGAACAGCTCCGTCTTACAGGCCCTGCGGAACTCCCCAAGGTCCCGCAGGGCCCGGACAGCTGGTGGAAGAGCATTCCACCAGGCCGGGGCCAGGGCCGTAAAGGTCCTGGCCCGTGTGGAGGCCAGCCGCACCACTGAAGGGCCAGGGACCACCAGTAAATTGGCCTCCGCGGATCGGAGAGGCCGTGTAGGGACATATGGGGTGATGCGGTCTCTAAGATACGATGGTCCCAGGCCGCGAATGGCCTTGAAGGTCAACACCAGTACCTTGAAGATGATCCGGAACTCTACTGGAAGCCAATGCAGCTGGCGCAGCACAGGCTGGATGTGTTCCCAGGCGGCGCTGCCTGTCAGCAAGCGCGCCGCTGCATGCTGAACCAGTTTTAATCTCCGGATCAAACGCAAGGGAAGGCCCGCGTAGAGCGAGTTACAATAGTCTAATCTGGAGATGACCGTTGCATGGATCACAGAGGCCAGATCCGTTTGGGAGAGGAAGGGGGCCAGCCGCCCAGACTGGCGAAGGTGGAAAAAAGCAGCCCGGGTTGTATGGAGCCTGGAGTGCTCCATAGAGAGGAACAAATCCAGGTGGACCCCGAACCAGTTGACGGAGGGAGTCGGCGCCAATGTGGCCCCCTCCCAAACCTTACGTGGCTGGAAAGGTCCCGCCATACTCCCTCGGCGTTTGAAACCAGAAGGATCTCTGTCTTAGATGGATTCAGTTTTAACCTGCTCTGTCGCAACCTTAACCAGCAACCGCATACGGAGCAGTGCTGTAGAGCCGCAAGGCGGCTGACTCCTCCCTCCATCAACAGAATGAGCTGCGTGTCATCCAGCGTGCTGATGGCAAATCAGCCTAAAACTCCATACCAGCTGAGCAAAGAGGGTCACATGTAGATATTAAATAGCAGCGGGGACAGTAATGCGCCCTGGGGTACACCGCGTGAAGCGGGCACTGCCGGGAGGCCTGGTCCCCGCACGGCACTTGCTGAGTCCGGCCCCGGAGGAACGAGGCTATCCATTGGAGGACAGTGCCCCGTACTCCGGAGGCGGCCAGGCGGTGGGCCAAAAGGTCGTGGTCGACCACGTCAAACGCTGCAGTGAGATCTAACAACACCAGCAGCGCCGATCCGCCTCGGTCAAGCTGAATACGGAGTGTATCTGTGACGGCGACGAGAACAGTCTCCGTCCCATGCCCAGCACGGAAGCCGGACTGGAAGGGGTCAAAAGCCGATGCGTCATCCAGAAAACCTTGAAGTGGATTGATATCCAAATTTACTGTCATCTTTTCGTGAGACAGAGTAGTCATCTCTCTGCTTTCCCTGGGAAAAGTTACTGAGCAGAATATGAAAATAAGAATGCAGCCCACCCCACCCCATTTTAAATACTTTGAAATTGCCTTTGCTGAACTTCGATGATGGTGTTAGCATAAATTGGTTTGCATTACAATCCTGAGTAGTTACACCCTTTTAAATCAATTGAAACAGTGGGTATGGAAGCATGTAACTCTGTGTAGGACTGTGCAGTCAGTTGCTGAAAACATATATAACTTAAGCAAAGCGAGTTTTGCTGTCTCAGAACCAGATGTGTCACACTATGAAGGGAGCTGTAGGATCCCACCTATCCCACCCAGGGAGCAGCAGTGGTGTAGGAGGTTAAGAGCTCGTGTGTCTAATCTGGAGGAAGCGGGTTTGATTCCCAGCTCTGCCGCTTGAGCTGTGGAGGCTTATCTGGGGAATTCAGATTAGCCTGGGCACTCCCACACACGCCAGCTGGGTGACCTTGGGCTAGTCACAGCTCTTCTGAGCTCTCTCAGCCCCACCCACCTCACAGGGTGTTTGTTGTGAGGGGGGGAAGGGCAAGGAGATTGTAAGCCCCTTTGAGTCTCCTGCAGGAGAGAAAGGGGGGATATAAATCCAAACTCTTCTTCTTCTTTATCTGGCAACCACCAAACATACCAGCATTCTTCAGACATTAGAATTTTGGTGCCCTAAAGGCACAAAGTAGAATACGACACCACCTACAACCTTCCTGATACATGTGGTGACCCTTTTGAGTGGATTGAGCAATGCTTGTATTTTCCAGCTCTGGTATGCATGTGCAGAACAGCTGAATTTGGAGGCTATAAATGCACATGCGCTGAAGCTGGTATGTACATGGGGAAATATGCGTTGTCCTAGTCACACAAAATGGTGACCACCATTGTAAGTATTATGATTACTGTGCCCCTTTTACATGTGGTTGGAGAGCCAAATCAAATGTCTGAAAAAGGCTTCGGGATGCTTTGACATCATCTACATCACAGGTGTCAAACTCGCGGCCCTCCAGATGTTATGGACTACATTTCCCATCATCCCCTGCCAGCATGATGCTGGCAGGGGATGATGGGAACTGTAGTCCATAACATCTGGAGGGCCACGGGTTTGACACCCATGATCTACATCAACCATATGGGGAGCTTCGGTCAAGTATGCCATGAATAAAGGAAAGAAAGGGGTGATTTAAAACAAAAGAAGGATTCAGCTGTCGATTAGAAATATTAGATTGTGCTTTAAGAAATGAACTGCTTTTTGTTTTTGTTTTTAAAAGATATTTTAGAGATGGTTCCATTGGCAATCAGAGGCATTACTATTGGCAGTAGGTACACTGCTGCTGGTTGCTAGGAAACCACTAATTCTCCCTTTCTGCCTGTGTGAATGGTAGCACACAAGGTTTATGGATTAGGAAGCAATTGGAAATCGTTCCCAAGACTTTAGGGTCTCTGTGGGCAGTTGAGCTTTAGCGCCTCAGTATACATAGTAGAATTTATTGACTGACCTTCCTTCTATTAACACCTGTTCTTTAGAATAACCCCGAGTTTTACACTTAAAATTCAGCAGAATAACTAACTATTGCTTAACCAGCTAAAATAAGAGGAAAGTAAAGTAAAAAAAATGGGGGGGGGGGCGTTAAAATGCAAGTTTAGTAATAAAATTCGAAGAAGCGACAAATGAAATTGAATCAGACAAAAACAACAGTGATATCAGAAGCTTTTTTTAAAAAAAGGATTTGGAAAAGAAAGAACCATCTTTAATTCGGATGTCGTTTCATAGACAACAGAGAGAATTAAGTCTCAATTAAAGAGTTTTATTATTGGAAGAAAGGAAAGGAGCACAGCTGAATTTTGAGTGGCTTAGATTGAACTCCCACAACCTTGGCAAAATCCATAGATTATACTGCTTAAATTCATCGTACAATATTCGGGGCAGCTTATTGGATCTGCAAGGCATAAAATAATTAACTTCTCCTTTCCAGGTATTATATGAACCATTAAATTTGATTCCACATTTATTTCAGTTAGGCAAGAACATCTTGTGGGAAATAGAACTAGGACTTCTCCTATCTTATAAAAAGTAGTGAATATGCTTTGCGCACAGATTCAAATTGGTGTCACTCCCAGACTCAGCAGAGGGCAGAGAAGGGGGATTAAGGTGGAGGTGTCTTGAGCAGGAGCTAGTCTCCAAGCTCAAGTTTGCACAAAGGGATATGAGGAAGTGTTTTTGTTTTAAATCTTTGAACTGCAGGTAAGGGCTCCCAGGGTTAAATGTTACTGTATACAGGAAACAAATCCCTTCACACAGAATACTAGCTTGACAGGGAAAAGGCTAAACTTGAACCCTTCGCCCTGTGATCCAGTTTTTCTATGTACAGTTCATTCAGTCATGTGTAGGCCCACCTTTCATCTGATGCGTTGAACTGTCCAGAACCAGGTTAGTCACCTCATATGCTTCTAAGACAGGGGTTGGCAACCCGCGCCTCCGGAGCCGCATGCAGCTCTTTTGCCCTCATACTGCGGCTCCGCAGCAGCGACACCAACAACGACAAGTTGCACTTGGGACCACAGCGAGCATGCCTCCTTCCCCGCCTCCTTCCTTCCTTCCTTCCTTCCTTCCTTCCTTCCTTCCTTCCTTCCTTCCTTCCTTCCTTCCTTCCTTCCTTCCTTCCTTCCTTCCTTGGAAAGAGAAGAAAGGATGCGGGAGGGAGGGAGGGACGGACGGACGCTCGCTGCATCCCAAGTGCAACTTGCCGTTGTTGGCGTCTTACCCTTTGGAACAGTGTAAAAGAAATCTTTGTACATGTTATAGTTAGTAGTTTAATTATTTGAAGAGAGTGCTTATGTCTGCTGCATCATTGGGAAAATCCCACTGATCTCCAAGTTATCATTGTTGCATCTCAAAAGTCATAGGAATTTACACCTGCTGTTTTTACTAGTTCTTGAAGAGAGAGAAGGGGATTTTCAACAGTTGCAAAACCTGCCCTTTCAAGTGCACCAAGAGGGGAGGGATTACAAAGCTCTTTTGCACTGATATACTATAAAATGTTGCTATACTATGAAACGGGACTGAAAGCTGTGAAAAGCATAGTTAAAATGTGGTCTTTCCTTTTAGGTTGTGCCTGTAAACATAGTGTGACCTTTTATTAGGGAGTGCTATTCCCCTTCCTCCTTTCCAGGAACAAGGAGGTCGTGAAAATATCAGTTTTGTGTGCACATAGTTGTGACCGACACAAAACCCGAGAGGCTCTCAGCAGATGTTCTGGTGCAATTCCCTGAACAGCATGTCTGCTTTGATGGAATTCTTCCTGGAATAATGATTGAGAGAGATGAAGAAGGCAGCATGGAATCGTTGGCTGTGTACACGTGTGGAAAAGCGACTGTAGGGAAGGAGCAAATTCTGCCCAGCCTCCCCAGTTGCAACTCAGCTTTGCAGAATGGGAATATCAGCTAATACCACAGTGACGCCAGATATTTGGATTCCCAGGCCAACCTCCCATGTTGCGTACAATAGGACACTTCTGTAGCAATCACACTGCAACCAGAGGTCCGTTCCGTGCTTCCTAAATTTTCTTGCTGTGTTAAATATGTTTTACCCAACCTGTAATGCGTAAAAATGAACTGTGGCCTGACATGGTGTTAGGTCTCGTAACCTTAAGCCAATAAACGGACTCTGAAGTATTGATCAGTAGCATTTATTGAAGAGATATCAAAGCACCATACTTGGCAATGTTAGTTCTTTTGAAGCTGGCCTTCACAGTCCCCTTTAGCCCCTGTTGAAAGCCCCCCTCCCATTTTTCCAAGAGGCTGTGAAAAAGCAGTCTCTGGAGCTGAGGTGCCCCAAGGTTGGCAGCAGATAACTTCCTACAAGATAACAGATGTAATACTGTTCTCATGGGTATATGCCAATCAAGGCTTGTTGCTGCTGGTGCTGCTGCAGTTCTCATGGGACAGAGGTACTAGGGGAAGCCTGGTTGTCTACAAAGCATGTGAAGCCATAAAGTAGAGATCAAGGAAAGAATGCAAGATGGCAGTGGATACAAATAACAAGCTAGTTACATATATCTTTCTAGCAGCATTAGTTTGTTGTTTTATTTATTTATTTTATTTATTTATTAGATTTTTATACCGCCCTATCCCCGAGACATTTTAAGCAGTTACACTGCCTTGGTAATGTATCTCAGTCCCCTAGATAGCATCCCCCTGGCACATGGCCATGCTTGCATGGCAGGGCCCTGTGGCAGAAAACAGTGCTTTCCTGATCTAGTATTTTATTGAACATTTCCATTAAAAAAAACATTTTTGGTAATTTAGTCCACGGATTTCAACTGGCCTGGAAATAACAGATTGTTTGAGAAGAGAAGGTTGTTTGCTTAACAAAACAGTTTTTGTAAAGGGAGATTGTTAGACCAGCAATGCAAGCACATCTGATTTACCTTCTATACCAGATTATTCAACAGAAATATTAGTATCCGCTGAACACGTGGAGTTGATTACTGGGCTCTGCTGTCATGTTTCAGAGTGTTCGCTGCCAGAGTTCTCTTAATATCCTAGATCATGTTCATTTGCTTTCCAGTTAATCCAGCTAGATGTAATCCCGTTGTAAGTTTGTCTACAGACTGAATATTAAGCTAACCTAAAAATCTGTTATTGTAGGTTTTGCTGGCCTGGTTGTTGCAACCCGGTTGTCTTTAATGAAAATGAAATTTCTGTGTATAGTAACGTTTTTTTTCACTAACATTTGCATTTCTTTCGCTGGAGAATAAAACGGGCCTGTCTCTTCCTCCCCAGTGTACAGGGAATAATAATTGCACCTGTATGCGGCAGAGATATGGCAAGAATAGTTAAATACTTTTGAGGTGCTCCAGTAATTTCCCAAAGTACATTTTGAAACCAGAGATTGCAGAAGCTTCTAAATGAGATATTAGCGTGCATAACAGTGGTTCATGTGAATGCAAACACAGTAGGAGACACCCCCCTCCCCCACGAGTTCAAAAGGCAGGCCAAAGCGAGCTGCCCTGTTGGTGGCTACAATACCGAGAAAGCCTGGAACCGTACCAGTGTGGATTGGGCAGGATAAATTTCACAGAATAATCTTCAGACATCATACGCAATTAGATGTTCCTTATGGAGCAAGGGAATGGAATCAATTTAATCCTATTACTGGAAGCAGGATAAGAGAGAGGATAAAGAAGAATGGAAACGGTAGGCTGCCGCCGTCTTAAGAGCTACATCGCTCCGCTATAGCAGGGGTAGAAATGAAGTACAATGGACGACTAAATCATTTCTTATGACCATCTATTATCGTGGGGGGCAGAGGTTGCAGAAGTGTTGGATTAGTAGTTCAGTCTAGTCCAGAAGGGCACTTTCTACGTTTGCAAGACAGCCTCCTTGAGAAGTCCTGTGTCAGATTAATTAACCGCTACACGACCCTGAGATGGCCTCCTTGCTTTGACATTCAAAAGATATCAGCGTATTGTCGAAGGCGTTCACGGCCGGAATCACTGGGGTGCTGTGTGGTTTCCGGGCTGTATGGCCGTGTTCTAGCAGCATTCTCTCCTGACGTTTCGCCTGCATCTGTGGCTGGCATCTCTGAAGATCCTCTGAAGATGCCAGCCACAGATGCAGGTGAAATGTCAGGAGAGAATGCTGCTAGAACACGGCCATACAGCCCGGAAACCACACAGCACCCCAGATATCAGCGGGCATCAGCTAGGATAATGATACTTGACACGGGGACTAGGACAATAGTCAGAAGATGAGGAATTGTGAACACCTGAACCCTGGAATTCCAGGACCCTGAATAAACCAAGTTACTTGGATTACATGTATCAGCCATTGTGCAAAAAAAAAAAATTAAGAAGAGGAGGAAGAGGAGGAGGAGGAGGAGGAGGAGGAGGAGTTTGGATTCATGTCCCCCCTTTCTCTCTTGTAGGAGACTCAAAGGGGCTTACAATCTCCTTGCCCTTCCCCCCTCACAACAAACACCCTGTAGGTAGGGCTGAGAGAGCTCCGAGAAGCTGTGACTAGCCCAAGGTCACCCAGCTGGCGTGTGTGGGAGTGTACAGGCTAATCTGAATTCCCCAGATAAGCCTCCACAGCTCAGGCGGCAGAGCTGGGAATCAAACCCGGTTCCTCCGGATTAGATACACGAGCTCTTAACCTCCTACGCCACTGCTTAACCTCCTACGCCACTGCTGAAACAAAGCTGATTTTTAAGATGTTAATCATTTTCTCAAGACAGTGGGTCTAAAAATCACTATTCTCCAGCCAAAAATGACAACATTTTAAAGAAAGGTTCCAAGCTGACAAAGCGGAATTAGAATTTATCAACAATTCTTTCTGCATTTTCCAACACCTCAAGAAGAATCTGTGATGTCTTGGCCATTATAGGTGTTAATAAGTTTATCAAAACTTGAGATGTCACGTTATCACCAGTTATTGCTATTGTAAATTATCTCTGCTCTTCCCTTGATTACATTTGACTTTTACCTAATTACCTCTCCCGCTCTACCTCTAACATTTGATGGCTCTTTAACCCTTTTGTTTACAGCTTTTTTCCCCTCTGTGATTTCATATCTATGTCTGCCAAGTAAGGACCCCCCCCCCCTTATAAATCTGATGAAATGAGCTCTTGTCTGAGATAAAGTATGCGAGAACAAAAACAGGTTAGCTTTTAAATCCTCTTTATTTTTCCTGCCGAGACAGGAAAGAGAAGAGAAGAAGAAGAAGAGTTTGGATTTATATCCCCCCTTTCTCTCCTGTAGGAGACTCAAAGGGGCTGACAATCTCCTTGCCCTTCCCCCCTCACAACAAACACCCTGTGAGGTGGGTGGGGCTGAGAGAGCTCCGAAAAGCTGTGACTAGCCCAAGGTCACCCAGCTGGCGTGTGTGGGAGTGCCCAGGCTAATCTGAATTCCCCAGATAAGCCTCCACAGCTCAGGCGGCAGAGCGGGGAATCAAACCCAGTTCCTCCAGATTAGACACACGAGCTCTTAACCTCTTACGCCACTGAGAAGAGAAGAAACCCCAGGACTTCTGCCATTTGCAACAAAACTTGTTGTTTTTGAGGCTTTGGATTAGCATAGCTATTGCTTCGGACTTTAGGGGTATCACTTCTGTGGTGGACATGGGGGAAGCCCGGGGTTTCCAGCACTAGGTTAAGAACTTCCTGGAGTTTGGGGAGGGGGTCGAGCCTCAGGAGTGTAGGGTTTGGTCAAGGAAGGGACTTTAATGGGTATAATGCAGGGGTCTTCAAACTATGGCCCTCCAGATGTTCAGGAACTACAATTCCCATCAGTCCTGCTACTTGGCCATGCTGGCAGAGGCTGATGGGAATTGTAGTTCCTGAACATCTGGAGGGCCATAGTTTGAAGACCTCTGGTATAATGCCATAGAGCCCACCTTCCAAAGTGGCCATTTTTACCAGGTAAACTGATCTCAGTTGCAATTCCAGGAGATCTTCAAGTGTCACCTGGAGGTGCCACCAGAATATGACATCATCGCATCGAGTTCTACAGCAGCAGTGGTGGGAACCAAACATTTTAATAACAGGTTCCGATGGTGGTGGGGTTCAAACAGTGGCACCGCCGCACACACGCCCCTCCAGTCCCTATCGGGCAGGGAGGTTGCTTTAGTAACCCCTTCTCGGCACTCAGAAAAAATTAGTAACCACTTCTAGAGAAGTGGTGAGAACTGGTTGGATCCCACCTCAGTTAAGCACAAGTAAACAGCTCTGAAAAGCCTGGAATTCTTTATCTTGATGTTTGAACAGAAGAAAAATTTGGATTTATACCCCACTTTTCTCAACTGCAAGGCTTACAAACCCTTTCTCTTCCTGTCCCCACAACGGACACCTTGTGAGTTGGTGTGGCGGAGAGAGTTCCGAAGAATTGCTTGATGATCTTGTGACTAGCCCAAGGTCACCCAGTAGGAACGTAGGAGTGGGGGAACCTATCTAGTTCACCAGATAAGAGTCCACCATTCATGTGGAGCGGTGGGGAATCAAACCCAGCTCTCCAGATTAGAGTCCATCACTCTTCAACGCTACACCACGCTTGTTCTTCAGACTGTTCCTGTTTCCTGAACCACACCTCTGGTGTATTAGATCCTGTGCAAACCTGCTTGTACATAAAATAAAGATTTTTCTTTTGTACAGAAAAAGGATACAGTAGATAAGCAAGGCTTGTCACATAGTACTGGGAGGGAGAGACCTTTAAAATCAGTTGCAGAAACATAACACGAGCATGCTCAGTTTTGAACTAGCAATTTATTTCCCCGTTAAATTCATTTGGCATATGTGGATAGGCATTGATTTTTTTAAAACGCTAAAATTAAGCCTGGTGATCTCCTGGAGGGGGAGGAGTAAATGCTGGTGCTTAAAGGTATATTACCATTATTGAAAGCTATAAATCATCTTTATGCCTGTCAGGCAATCATAACAAAGACGGCCTTGTGAAGATGATCAAACAATTTGTGTGATGAATGACAGGGAAGTAATCATATTAAGTGTGAAGTAGGTTGGGTTTGTGTTACCGTCTTAGATGTTATCCCATTGTTCAAGACATTTTCATAGTACTTTTCATGTGATCATGGAAGTGCATGTAAGGATAACATTAAAAAAATTGTGTACCAAGGATCCATACCTCTAACTCAGGGGTGTCCAACTTTGGCGCCCTAGATGTTCATGGAATACGATTCCCATCAGTCCCTGCCAGCATGACCAATGCTGGCAGGGATTCAAATAAAGTCTGAATCCACCGAAATCTAAGAGCCAGAGTTCGGTCACCCCTGCTCTAACTGCAAGGGATGAATTTAGTGCCAGGAGTCTTCTGCTGAAACAGAATCTCCATTCCAGAAGAGCCACACCAAGCATATATATTTTCCAAATAAATGAGTAAGTCTGCTTGGTTATGGAAAGATAGACTGACCAGATGTCACGCTTTTGGCGGGACAGTCCCGCCTTCACACAATTTGTCCCACATCCCGCGGGTTAGTTCCATTGTCCCGATTTTTGGGAGGGTGCCACACTGCCTTCTGGGGCGCAAGGCAGTGCGGCAGCCTCCCGCGCACGCGGCTGCAGGAGCACGGCCTTCTGGGGCGCTGCCATTTCCCGCCCTGTCACAGGGAGGGAAATGGCAGCACCCCAGAAGGCAGTGTGCTTCTGTGGCTGCACGCACATGTGGCCGCCTACCCCCTCCCAGTTCACAAAGGTGACCATCTGGTCACCTTATGGAAAGAGCCATCAAGTTGTAGCCAGTTTCTGGTGACCCCTTATGGGATTGTCAAGGCAAGGGGCAAACAGAGGTGGTTTGCCATTGCCTGCCTCTGGATAGCAACCCAGAAGTCAAATCTAACTAAGGGATAAGAAGATGGAGGAAAAGGGATAAGGTTAGGAACAAGGAACATGGAGGCCAGTTTGGTTGGAAATACCATTGCTGCCCTCCTGGCAAAATACCTCTGTCTTGCAGGCCCTGTGGAACCGTGACAGAGCATTCCATCAAGCTGGGGCCAGAACTGAAAATGATCTGGCTCTGGTTGAGGACAAAATCCAAGAAAGAGCCTGTTACACCGCTACTATGGACAGACCATGAAAGTGCAGTATGAATAAAGTGCCTTATTGATTAAAGTGAACAAGTGCATAATAATTGCAAAACATTTGTACAAAAAAGCAAACCGTACCGTAAAGACTTCAACCACCCACAAAAAAAGCAACACGTATACAGGCATGAAAACTGTGTACAAAGGTACTTCCTAGGACTAAATAACAGTTTGTTGTGTGTGCGGTCCCAAACTGAAATGGAAGCAAAAATTTGTGCTCCAAGACAGTAGGTCAATGAGAGGACAGCCAGACACTTTTCAGGGCAGGGATTACCAACAAGTCGTCGTCCATGGAGCGAAGAGCACACGGGGCGGGGGGGTATTTGGAGAGGTGGTCCTGAAGATACAAAGGCCACAAAGTACTCAGGGCTTTAAAGACTAAGACCAAAACCATTAACCTAACTTAATACTGAACTTCCTTGGCGGTTTCCCATCCAAGAACTAAGTGGCGTAGGAGGTTAAGAGCTCGTGTATCTAATCTGGAGGAACTGGGTTTGATTCCCAGCTCTGCCGCCTGAGCTGTGGAGGCTTATCTGGGGAATTCAGACTAGCCTGTACACTCCCACACACGCCAGCTGGGTGACCTTGGGCTAGTCACAGCTTCTCGGAGCTCTCTCCGCCCCACCCACCTCACAGGGTGTTTGTTGTGAGGGGGGAAGGGCAAGGAGATTGTAAGCCCTTTGGAGTCTCCTGCAGGAGAGAAAGGGGGGATATAAATCCAAACTCTTCTTCTTCTTCCTGCTTGGCTACCAAGATTGGGCTAGCATGGGCCATCCTCTGGAACAAAGCACTGCCATTAGCCAAATGGACCCACAGGATCCAACCCAATATTTAAACTGGTATAAAATGCAAAAATCAATAGCAAATTAGATTCAATATACCCCACAAAAATGTCACAAGGAAAACTACGTCCTGTGGCATATGCCTCTGGATTTCTATTGACTGCTGGTTTTTATACACATATTAGCTGCAGATGTTTAGCTACTGAACTGGTTTTTAATTGTTTCAAGTAAGTGAGGGAGAGGCAGGATAAAAAATATTAACAAATAAATAATAACATGCCTGTTAATTTCAGCGAACTACACATTGAACATTTCCCATTGACTATCATTTAGGCTATTTTCAAAGTCACGTGGGGGAAAAATAAAATCCTTGTCACGCTTCACAGCCTGAATGGCGACCTTGTAGGGTTTTCAAGGCAAGAGACATTCAGAGGCAATTTACCATTGCCTGCCTCCCTGTCACAATCCTGGTACAGTTGAACCTTGGTTTTTGTTGCGCTCGCTTTTCGTTCGTTTCGGTTTTCGTCGATTGCCTGGGCAAAAAAGTTGACTCGGATTTCGTCGATTTCCTCAGTTTTCGTTGATTTCCATCACCTGCTGTCCATCACAATTATGTCACCAGAGAGTGACCCAGGACTGCAAGTAGGTGGCCCTATGGTGCCTCGGTTTTCGCCGGCTCCTGGTGAACAGATTACCGACAAAAACCGAGGTTCCACTGTATCCATGGAGGTCTCCCAGCCAATTACTTGCCAGAATTGACCCTTCTACCAAGATCAGGCTAGGCCAGGGGTCTGCAACCTGCGGCTCTCCAGATGTTCATGGACTACACATCCCATCGGGTTTTACCAGCATTGGCCATGCTTGGCAGGAGCGTCAGGATAACCAATCCATGAACATCTGGAGAGCCACAAGTTGCAGGCCCCTGGACTAGTCTGATACACACCCACCCACCCACCCACACACACACACACACACACACAGACTTCCTTAAAGTTTCCTAAAGTTTTTATTGCTTGATGATCTTGCAACATGGGATCTTGGGTTTGCTGCGTTACCTTGAGGCAGTAGAATCATTTGGATGGACATACTTCTTGTAGCTCTTGAAACTGAACTATGCTTAAAGATTTGTAGAGCGTAACAGTTTTTTATAGTTGACTTCCTAGTTTTAATGCCTTTCAGAAACCTTTCAGAATTCTGGCAGTTATCTCCCTTTTTAAGTACCAATGCACTGTTCCCTAAAATTTGAGTCCTGATATAACTGTTCAGTCACAAGTGACGGTGGCATATGATTTCACGCATACATCTTACTGTATTCATGTCAAAAATATTATTGTATTTCCAGTTTGCTTTTCCATGTTGCCACTATTCACACTCACTCCTGCCTCTGCGTACACCACACTTTTATTTGATGAGTTTTTGTGTCTTAAAGGAAATGAAGACACAGTCATCCTTCAGTGATCCAGACTCAGATCTCTTTAGAGAAGCCGACCACAGCAGGAATTGAGGGTGGAACTGGTGGTGATAGGGATGCCAACACTGGGTTTCCTTCCTCATAAATATTAACTTCAGTTCAATTTCCTAAAATAAAAAAGCATGACATTTGGTAAGGTAAAAAATGAGATCACAGGTAGCGCACACAAAACGCTTCAGTTTTAAAGGGGAAGTCAGAAAGCAGCAAATCTTGGAGGTAATTCTAGAGTTGCCAGGCCCGGGTTGAGAGATACCTGGAGATTTTGAGGTGGGGCCTGAAGAGGGTGGAGTTTGGGGAGGGGTGGGACTTAAGTGGGGTATAATGTGATCAAAGGGAGAAAATGGGCAGCAACTGCTCTGGGAAGCCCCCACCACCCCTGCACCCCCCATGCCCCCACGTGGATGCCCCAAGCAACCTGACGCCCTTTGCCTCACACTGTATTACCCACAGCTGAAGAGCCAAGGGGATGCCCCCAAGCCGGTGGGCCCGCAGCAGGCTGCTCCTTCAGCTGGCAGGGCTAGGGTGGGAGCCTGCCACTGCCCCACTGGCCGCCTCTCAGCTCGGCCCTGCCAGGCTGCTCCTTTAACTGGTGGGGTCGAACTGGGGGCTTGGCCCAGGTCCGCCAGGTTGTTCTTTCAGCCAGCAGAGGAGGGCAGTGGTGGTCCTGGGACCACTGCTGTCACGCTCCTTTGCCGGCTGAAGGAGCAACCTGGTGGGGTGGGGGCGGGCTGAGGGGCAGCCTGCAGCAGGCCCACCGGGCACCCCCCATGTGATCTAGTGGGGGCGCCCAAGGTCAGTTGACCCCCTTGTCCCTCTGGGAGATACGCCACTGAATGCCATATACCCCAACTTCCAAAATTCCAATTTTTTTTCTAGTTGAGCTCATCTCTGTCGCCTGGAGAGAAGTTGTAACCTCAGGAGATCTCCAGCTACCAGCTGGAGGTTGCTAACCCTAGTAAATTTGATTAGTTCTTTAAACAGCATAATCTTTTTCCCCGATGGAAAAATCATGCGGGATATCATGTCATGTCCATTCAAGATTCCTGAAGTGGTGTCTCTTCTGGGAACTTGGGAAGAAACAACACTAGGAATATGTTGCAATTCATGATGCTGATGGCTGAATTAGTAGACCCCCCCCCCCCCCCGCCCTCACAACTGTCATTCTTTTCTGGAAACTGCTCCTGCATATTTGTTCAGGGCATTGGATTGACTAACCGGGACTTCACTAGTGCTGTAGAGAGACAAAGCACAGCTGGAAACGTCAGAGTGTTTGAGATGCAACCAGCTGAAATGAACCCTTCCCTGAGAAATAGGTAAACAAGTGCTTCCTCTGAGGGAAGCCATTAAAAAGAATCAAAGATAATTTACTGTATTGCTAGAGGTATACCTGTCAGTATAATTGAAAACAACCTGCTCTGTTCAGGAAAATGCTTTCCTTTAATATGCACTGTACTTGCCTTTGACAGTCTTCCAAAAGAAAAAGGAAAGCTTAAGCAATTATACTTCAGGAAAATGTGTGACTGACTGCAACCATAGTTTACATTGTGCCAGCGTGGTGTACTAGTTAAAAGCAGGTGGAATCTAATCTGGAGAGCCGAGTTTGATTCCTCACTCCTCCATATGAGCAGAGCACTCTTATCTGGTGTGAACCAGATTTGTTTCCGCACCCCTACGTTCCTGTGGGGTCACCTTGGGCTAGTCACAGTTCTTTGGAAATCTCTCCTCATCGAAAGCTAACGGCAGAGCAGGCAAAAAAGTAATACGTTTGAGTAACAAGGTGGTGAAGGAAAATGAAAAAAAAAACCTAGGGCCATGTTGTATCTTCTATTAGGATTTACCCAATAACCCAAAGTTTCTAAGTGCCCAAGTGCTTCAGAACTCTGTATCAGGCTGGATATTTTTCAATGGGGGAGTCAAGAAAATGTCTCAGGTTGAGGTTGGAGGCATGAAAAGAATTGGCTTAGATCAGAGGCACTCATGAACAAATTTTCCGGTGCCTGTCAAGTATTTTAAGTGAATGGGGCCAGCAAGGGGCATTTGATTGACTATTGGAGATTTGATTGACTGGACGGATTTTTAAAACATTGCTTTGGCAGCAGCTGCCACCACAGCGGAAGGGTCTACTCTGTGTTACTGAAGTGGAGCTGTAGCAATCATTTTGTGGCTGACTCTGTGGCAACCATTTTGTGGCAGCCATTTTGTTGCTGCACCCACCATACCATGTCAGAATTCCAAATGTTCCCACCAGCTCGAAGAGGTTGGGGACCCCTGGACTAGATGGGAAAGATGAAAGTTGTACCTGTGTTCTAAAGGTGCACAATATGAGATGGATGAGCTATGGCAGCCTATCATCTGAGCTGTGGGTGCCTGGATGGCATTTATATCTCAGATCCTGCAACTGTTATTGGCCTATAATGGGTTTGTGAGAGCTGTGAATGACTGAGAACTTTGTAGCTATCTTGAGCTGCACTGGGGCTTATTTTTTCTTCTTGTGTTGGTCTCTGTTGGATGATGTAATTATATGCCAGGGATTTCAGTGACAGAAAATTGAAGCAGTGTTGGAGATATGTCCAGGGATGGAGTGTCCCCTTCCTTCACATGACATGCACAGAGAGCCAGTGTGGTGGTCGTTAAGAGCAGGGGGACTTTAATCTGGAAAACCGAGTTTGATTCCCCACTTCTCCAAAGGAGCAGCAGACTCTTATCTGGTGAACTGGATGTGTTTCCCTGCTCCTACACCTGAAGCCTGCTGGGTGACCTTGGGCCAATCACAGTTCTCTCAGAACTCTCTCGGGCCCAAGGGGTCACAAGTTGTCTGTTGTGGGGAGAGGAAGAGAAAGGAGTCTATAAGCCTCCTTGGGAAAGTGGGAGGCGGTATGAATCCAAAATCTTCATTTTCATGGTCTTTTGCCATTCCTTGCAAGTGCTGGACCTACCTCTGACACCAGTGTGGCCCTTGCATATCTTTGGGGTTTTCTGCCATTTCTCCAAGTTGCACAGGGGAAGAGTTTAGTTTCCATTATAAGCTGTTCAGAGACAGGACTTCGAATGCCAAAGTAATATTTGCATGCACAAAGTCCATGCTCTAGAACAGGGGAAGGGAACCTGTGGCTCGAGAGCCGCATGGGGCTCTTCTGCCCTTGCACTGTGGCTCCACGAGCCGAGCCGCCGGCCTCATCCTTGCCCGCCCTGCAGGCAGCAGGGCGGGTGCATCCATGCGCTTCTCAGAATGAGCGGAGTAAAAGGTTAAAAAACCCAATATATACAGTGTTATCTTTATTTTAAATGTCAAAAATTATTTGCGGCTCCAAGTGTTTTCTTTTCCCGTGGAAAACGGGTCCAAATGGCTCTTTGAGTGTTAAAGGTTCCCTACCCCTGCTCTAGAATCTACAGTCAAAAGCAACTCAGGCAACCAGCAGTGGGGAAAAAGTGTTCTTTGAAGAGTAGCTGCCACCAACTGTTGTCTTTAACTCAATTTAAGGTAATTTCACTCTCTTTTTTTTGGCACGCGCTGTACGTATTTTCCCATGCCTGTCTTGTTTTTGAGTATTATAACACCTGTTCAGAAATATACTATAAACTGAATAGATAAAGAACATTTGTGTTTTAGTGGCAACATACATTTGGAAGATACAAGGACTGGGCTTTTGCATACTTGGGGCCAGAACACCGGGAAACCAAGCTGCAATGTAATAACTTAACTGTTAGAATTGGAACCGTTTCTTGGATGTAGAGTGTCAAGTGAGGGAATGCAGCAGGCTGCTCCAACCGATTAGCATCATGCCAGGAATCCTATTATATGGCAGCTTCTACATATGGTAGGTTTGCCAGGCTCCAGGTGGAGTTGGGAAATTTCCTGGAATTGCTGTTGATTCTGTAGAGAGCAGCTCCCCTGGATAAAAATGGCAGCTTTGGGGGATGGATTCTATGGCATTATGTACCTCTGAGTAGATTCTCCCATCCCAAACATCCCCCCTTCCCAAGGTCCGTACCCAAATCTCCAGGAATTTCCAGGAATTTCATAAATCAAGCATCTGACCTTACCAAACTATGCCTCAGGAATTAGGGAGTGGGTGGTAAAGGGGAAAGTTAATTATTACCCATTCATCTGGCAAACACCCTGGTCATGCCTGCATACATCTGCTTCATTAATATTTTCTGATAGGGATTACGCCTGGTCTGTTCCACAGGGCAGCTGTCTGCATAGATGCAGACCTTAGAAACGAATCATGTCATCAGCTACCGCGGGTACTATTAATGGACTCAAGGCAACAATCTGCACTGTCCTCAATCTAGACTGACAATGGGGATCTTGAAGGTGCTTTCCGAATAACCCTCCCACCACTCCCCCCCAAAATTCCTGCTACCTCCCAGTTCCACTTGAGCTGCCTTCTAGCTCCCAGAGCCCAGAATTCAGCTCTTTGCTGCTGCTACAGGCAAGGGAGAGGGAGGATTCTTTTTTGTTTTTGTTTTTAGCAATGGGGGGGGGGGTTCCCAGCCCCAAAAATGCTGAAAATATTTGGCATTTTTGGCAATGTGTTTTTTGGCTTCCTTATATTGCTGCTATTTTTTCCACACACACCCCCCCAAAAAAATTCAAAACAGCTTTTTGGGGTTTATTTTCAGTTTGGCTTTATCTGATGTACAGCCCTATTGGTGACTTTGGATCAGTTTGTCAACTACCACGTTCATTCTGTTTTCACAAATACATTGTGTGAAGACGAAACAATAACCCAGAGCCTTCTAATGAAGCCTATAACTGTTGGGTTGAATTCTCCCAAGAGAAAAATATTAACGAATGCATAGTACATAATTAGTTTGCCATTATTCATATTTTATGAACACTTTAATTGGCATGCAGAAAATTATAAGGTATGTACTGCTTAATTAAGTGTAGTCTGCCAGGATTACTGGAGTCCTTATTACAGAGCTCATTGTAGGATATTCTGCAAGAGCTACAAATTCCTGTCACCTCATTCATTAAGAAGAAGGTGCACCAGTCAAAATTTAGTACTTTAGAGTGTCATAATTTATAAAAAAGTTAAGTATAGGCCTAATTCTTGCTTATAGAAATTAATGGGAATTAAAGGTGCCTCACTTTGACTATATCATGCCCAAAGAACTTTTGTTTTGTGCCTTCAAATGTAAAGTTAGTTATATGTTCATGAGCTGTGTATTGATATCAGTAGATGTTTGGTTATTGCTTGTGTGTCATCTACAAAATCAGGATTGTATGATGAGACAGGTTTTCTGCTCTTAATAATATCTTGAGCCAATGAGTGTTCAGGCACTAAAGGTAGTGTGACCAGACGTCCCGCTTTTGGCAGGACAGTCCTACTTTTAACCAATTTGTCCCGCATCCCGCGGGGTTTTTTAAATGTCCCGATTTTTGGAAGGCTGCCGCACTGCCTTCTGGGAATCGGTTCAGAGCAGGAAACCGAGGCGCCCAGAACACTGCGTAACATCCTGACCGCTGCGTGCCCAGCGTTCCGCCTTAAAAAGTTGAAAATCTGGTCACCTTAACTAAAGGACATGCCCGAATTTTACTGCAAAGCTATATGAGTCACAGCAATAATATTATTATATCATACTGGTAGGTGGTGGCTGGAGATCTCCTGGGATTACAACTGATCTCCAGATGACTGAGAAATGGCCCCTTTGGGAGATGGACTCTATGGTATTATATCCCATTAAAGTCCTTTTCCTCCCCAAACTTCACCCTCCTCAGGCTCCACCCCACAGATAGCCAAGTATTTCCCAGTCTGGCAAACCTGCATACTGGATACCTGAGACGCTACATTTTAGGTAGGCCCAAAGGAAATAGGATTTGGGAGACTTTTGATAGAACCCAGATGAGGTAGCAGTAATCTTGAAGGTCAGGCTTTGGGATCTGAGAGTGGAAGTACATTTGGTTGAGGGCAACAGAGAAGACACTGAACTCATTTTCCATCCTTAGAAGTATGACACTAGTTCATTCTCTGCTGTTAAACAAAGTCTCCTAGATCAGCACTTCCCAAATTACTCCTTCTAAATTCTGGATGATTGTCTAAAGCTATTTTTATTTCCTAGCATGAACCTCGTTACAACTACTTCATGCTCCTTTTCTTGTAGCATGTGTGTCTTGTAGTATTGTTTCATAGTATACCCTAAAATACATTTACAGAAACACCCCATGTGGAGTATAACTATTATTTTAATTACAGATTGTTTGTTTCATGTTCTAGGCCTGCAAGAAAGGTGATAAATATTTTTCACAGAAGGAGGATTCGGAAAAGGACACTTAGTCATCTGCTCTATTTATTTATCAACACGCACAAGTTTCCCCTCCAGGATATTAATTATTCCCCAAGCAGAAGACTGCTAATTTAATTCCAGATCTTACACTGTGTGGCAGGCTCAGCCAATCAGATTTATTTCTAGTGGATTGTAACTCATGAGAACTCAGGCTATTGAAAAGAGACACACATTTCCATTACACTGATTAAGCAGTGAGATTTGTCACTCTGAAATAGTGCTCCTTGTCTTTCAGGGAAGGGAAGAAGGTGGAGGGAGTAAGACAGATAAATGATCTTACTTGTGCATGTAAAGAGCCGTCAAGGTACAGCCAAGGCAAGAGATTCACAGCTAAGGCAAGAGACTTTGCTATTACCTTCCTCCGCATAACAACCCTGGCATTCCTTGGTGGTCTCTCATCCAAGTACACGCTAGGCCTGACCCTTCTTAGCTTCTGAAATCTGACAAGATAGAATTAGCCTTGGCCATCCAGGTATATCCCATATTTGAAGAATTTTTCAAAGTGTGCTCATATAAACATGGGGCTCCTAGGAAGCGTATCGCAGTCTCCTCAATCAGAAGATTTTGTTGTTTTAGATAAAATGTGGAAGTCTCTCTGAGCCCATAAGTTGAAAGACAAAATATAAAACGAATGAAACGAATGAAAGTCAGTATGAAAGTCCTGCCTCATCTGCGAAAGGAAGTCCTGCCTCATCAACCCGCTGGAGTCCTTTGATACCAAATTCTTCAGGATGGTAGACACCAAATCACGTTGTAAGGAGCTCCAAGAGGATTGCTCCAAATTGGGCGAGTGAGCAACAATGTGGCAACTAATGTTCAGCATAGGAAATTAAACACAAGTGACCAATGGAATACAACCCCTAACTTTAAATATATGCTAATGGAGTGGAAAGGAGGGATACAGTTTCCTTTCCTACCTCTTTTGTTAGCAGACCTCTGCTGACAAGAGCAACGTAAGCCTGCTCCTTCTCACCACTGCATCCCACTGACCCATTTGGCTGTTACTGTACATGGGTCACACAATCCCAGAAATCAAGTTTCCCGGGAACAGAAACGCTGGAATGTTTTGTTCCCTTTTTTAACAGCAGGTAACCCAATTGCTATATGGCCAAGCATCTTGATCAGTAAACTTTCCAAATGCATGTAGTTTTTTGCCAGTCTGCCCAATCATTGTCATTCATATTGCTGGAGTTATCTGTGTCAAGCTCATGTCTAAATATCATATCAAATGAAAGGAGGTCTGATGCAACTACGACAGCAATTGTAGCAGAGATGCCCTTTTGAACTGAAAATTAGCAATCCCTCCTACCAATATCACATTCAACACTCCAAAAGGGGGGGGGGGATGAAAAGCCCATTTGTTAGCTTTGAGTTTTCTAACATATTGATCATGGAGACCCTTTTTATTTGAAACATTTCCAGATTTGGATAACTGCCTAGTTTGAAAAAGCTACCAGGATATTGTTTAGAGAATTAAGCTTCCTGCTCATGTGTCTGGGGATGAGCAAATGCAGCAAGAGTTGCAGTTCCTGGACCTGGAAAACAGGATCGCCTCCAAGTTCCAAGAGGCTGCTGGGATGGAGGAGGTTCAAAAAGCCATTACAGTGTCACAAAAATCAGACATCCATTAGTCTCCCAATTACTACTTTGGGGGCATTGCATTAGTAAATCCAAGTGTACCACGAGTAAAGCTGATCTTGATGATGTGTAGCCACCTGCCAGGGTGGGAAATGCCTTGACCTGGATGGCCCAGACTTTATCAATCTTGTCAGATCTCAAAAGATAAGCAAGGTTGGCCCTGTTAAGTATTTGGATGGGAGATCACCAAGGGATCCCAGGATTGCTATGCAGAAGAAGGCAATGGCTAAACCCCCTTGGTTAGTTTCTTGCCTAGGAAATTCTATGGGATTACCAAATGATGTTGAATGCCATCCCGAGTTCGCATGGGGAAGGATGGCCTATAACAGTGATGGTGAACCTTTTCGAGACCGAGTGCCCAAATTGCAACCCAAAACAAAACCCACTTATTTATCGCAAAGTGCCAACACAGCAATTTAACCCGAATACTGAGGTTTTAGTTTAGAAAAAACGTTTCTAGGCGTGCGTTACTCGGGAGTAAGCTTGGTGGTAGTCGGTGGCTTTGCTTTGGAGCAACCGTGCAACTCTTCCAATGGGTGAATCACGACCCTAGGAGGGTTTACTCAGAAGCAAGCCCCATTGCCAGCAACCGAGCTTTCTCCCAGGTAAAAGGCTGTGCTTTAGTTCTTCACATGAAAACCAGTTTAACAGCGTTTAACAGCGTTTAACAGGGTTACCTATACTGCTTCCCCAAAACTAGGTCTTAGGTTTAATTCTCATAATCGAGCCCAGCAGCCCAGGCCAGCCTAGATGTGGGGGGGGGGCCTCTGTTTGCGGGCGCCCACAGAGAGGGCTCTGAGTGCCACCTCTGGCACCCGTGCCATAGGTTCGCCATCACTGGCCTATAAAAACAATAAAATGAACCCCTTACCTACAGGAAGGATGCTATAGAATTGAAATGTCAAGATTGCTCTTTTTCAGTAGTTCCAGCAGGCTAAGAAACCATTCTGATTGGAGCACTTCTGATGTCAGTATCTGATGAATGCATTTCCATAGCATGTCCATGAGATCTCACAATTTCTGCATTATGCTGAGTTGTACCTTTCTTAAAATGAGTGATGGGGAAAGCTGAAGGTGATGCTTTGTAAAGATGCACACTTCTTAGAATCCCTGTTATGTCCACAGTTATGGATGAAATAAGAAGGCAATCTATCAAACCAGTATGAAGATCTAGTATCCTATCTCCACCGTTGTGTGTTAATTGTTCCTGACATGGTGAGAATGGGCTTAGGTGTCATGTACAATAGCTGGGAGGAGCTCTGTGACGGATTGCAAGGAAAATGCTATTTTAATTCTGACAAAGCAAACTTACTGTTTACCTTCAGAGTGGGGCAGCAAAGGCTTAGGAGCAGAGGAGCCACCTGATTGGCTGTGGATTCCTACACTTTTATTGGGCAAGTAACGGTGTGATGCAGAGGGCGGAGGAGGCTATCTCCCTGTCACACGCCTTCTAAATGGCTTTTGGTGGGAATACTTGGTGCAGTTAAGACGTGGCTGTCTTAACTGAGAGAAAACTGAACTCTGAGAGAAGTAGATCAGCCCGGAGAGACTGACTGATTCTACTCATATTATCCTGAGTGCTGAGTTTAAGCAGTCATACTCAGATACTGTATGGGTTTATTGAAGGGCCAGGTGAAGGCTTAATAAACCAGGGCTCATTCCGCACATGCAGAATAATGCACTTTCAAACTGCTTTCAGTGTTCTTTGAAGCTGTGCGGAATAGCAAAATCCACTTGCAAACAGTTGTGAAAGTGGTTTGAAAACGCATTATTTTGCGTTTGCGGAAGGGGCCCAGGATAAGGACTTCTAGAGAGAGGAGAGTTCTAGTAGTTCGGTTGGTCTCGGGTGTAGGGGTTTGCTTTAAGTTTACCTGAGTAGCAGTTAAATTAGAACCATACCCTTAAAACCACCATACACACCAATATCAGGAACACCGGGGGCGGGGGGGAGAGAGGTAGGGGAGGCCAATAGATGGGATACTGTTGCTGCCCTCAACCATAAACCTGGTGGAACAACTCTATCTCACAGGCTCTGTGAAACTGCACCAGTATTAGGTAGTTAGTGAGAACAAAGAGATTGCATTTTCCTTGCAAGCGTAAAAACCAAAAAGAATCACAAGAGAATTACAATCTTCTCCTGCAGGGATATAATACATGACCTTTCAATGGCCTTGCTGATAGCACGGCCATGAGAGTGCATCAGATCTTCCTTAAATAGTCCTAGAAGGGCTTTATTCTCCCCCCACCCCCTTAGGGTCACAGTATTATTGCTGTGCCAACAAAATATAAGAAACTGGAATAACAAGAGTGCTATCAGAGGGTAAGATACTGAATAATCCACCATTATTTCGGATTTAAATAACATTTTTGCCTGTATGCTCTAAATAATTTATTCTGTCATCGTGAATTTTTAAACAGCGATCCACCTAAGATGGGTCAAGTGAATTAGGGCAAGGGCAGGATTTGCTTGACTTTGGTTGTCGTAGTATAATATTAAAGCATATCTTTCTACAGCAGATCCATCTGCAGGAAAGAGCTGATAGTTCCACACTCTACCTTAACCAGCAGAATTTCAAAAGCCATTCATGAGGACTCTCGCAGCAATGTTTGAACTTACCAAGGCTTATGTTCATTCTATGATACATATACATTAGAAATGGGATTATCTGACGCTACCATTATAACTATATTTTACAGTTAGCCCAGTGAGTTTTCATTTTAAGGAATAGGCCTTTAAATAACCATCTCTTCAAAGCCCTCTGATTATGACTACATACATTTGCAGATAACATGTGATTTATTTTATTGTAGATATTTATGCCTTGCTTTTCTGATTAATGGGAACTTAACATTGCTTATAGCATCATTTTCTTCTCCTCTGTTTTATTTTCGCAATAATCCTGTGAGGTAAATAATGCTGAGAGAGAATTGCTTGCCTAAGGTCACCCAGCAAGCCTCCATGGCAGAATGCAGCTTTGAGCCCAACCTTCCTGGACAGTAGTCCAACACTTTAATGACAGCACCACATGGTTGCATACCTAGCGATGTATGGAAGTGCTGCCATCAAGACTGCTAGTTCGTGTGATGTCACTAGATCCCACCCTATGACATTACTGGACCTTGGTGTGTAACGTACAGGAGTAGAGGCAAACAATCGCGTCACACACCGGCATAGTCTATAACTTTTACAGTGTCAAATATATTTAGTCACATTTCATCAGATCATGTATTTCCTAGAATTATCATCAATAGCATACCATAGACGCCTAACAAAAAGTATATAACATATATATATATAACACTTCAGGTAAAACGGAAGTCTACAGCTCTTTGTGAATAGAGATGAAACTTGGAAAACATTTGAAAAGGAATTGGTTTACCTGAAGTGTTATATATATCTATATAAGTTAGATTTTGGTGTGTAACGTACAGGAGTAGAGGCAAACAATCGCGTCACACACCGGCATAGGCTATAACTCTTACAGTGTCAAATATATTTAGTCACATTTCATCAGATCATGTATTTCCTAGAATTATCATCAATAGCATACCATAGACGCCTAACAAAAAGTATATAACATATATATATATATAACACTTCAGGTAAAACGGAAGTCTACAGCTCTTTGTGAATAGAGATGAAACTTGGAAAACATTTGAAAAGGAATTGGTTTACCTGAAGTGTTATATATATCTATATAAGTTAGATTTTTATACCGCCCCATCCCCGAGGGGCTCCGGGCGGTGTACAACATAAAATCTCAATACAGTTATAAATATAATTGCTAAAACCTTTAAAAACAGCAGTAAGAATAATAACCAACAAAACCCCATTTTAAAATCCTTATATATATATAGTGTATGTATATATGTATGTACACTTTTTGTTAGGCGTATATGGTATGCTATTGACAATAGTTCTAGGAAATATATGATTTAATGAAATGTGACTAAATATATTTGACACTATAAGAGTTATAGCCTATGCCGGTGTGTGACGCAATTGTTTGCCTCTATTACTGGACCTTGGCCATGACCCAAGGAGAAGACCTCTGAGGAAGATAACCTGTATACAAACTGGATCAGTAGCTTGTCTGCTTGGTCAGTTTTTTTCTATCAGGCTTGGAACTGTCATGCAATTGTCAGTGGGGCCCAAAGATCAATGGAACACACACATCCCAATCTTCATTTTTGAAAATGTCTTTAACTGTTGGTGTAACTGTTAATCAAGTGTGTGGTACTTTGGCTTTTCCCAGAATGAATAAGATAAAACTCTTGGTATTCCCTTTCCCACATTGTCATTAAAGTCCTTTTTTGAAATTGTGCCTCAGATTTACAAGTGGGGAGACAATGGATGTGACCAGATGGATGCTAAGGCCCAGTTCTTCTGCCACTAACAGTCAGGCAAAAGAGTTACAGTGGCCGGTCCAATAAAGAGGTTCTTAATCTTCATCATTCCAAACTGCTTGGACAGGGCTGTGAGAGCCACCACAAACTGCTGACAGTGATTCCCTCTGGGCCTTCTTAACCCAAATATCATAGGAAAACAAATCACATGACTTGCTGGCCTTATGGATATCGAGGGAAACCAGGACCTCTGGAATTCTGCTTCCTCAGTCCTCTCTTCCCTGTTGACATTCCTGTGTTTGAAGTATTATCCTACCTGCCAAGCTGATTTATAACCTGAATATGTGTCCTCTTCTACTTGACTCTCCTGCCTTATTTCTCTTTCCAAATGTCATGTGAATCATTCCTTTTGATATAACAATCTCCCCACCACCACCACCACCTCTTCTTGTGCTTTGATTCCTGATAGAAAATGGGTAGCCGTATTTCTCAAACATATCCCGTGTCCTAGAAGTCACAGCGTTCAGGGGGAAAGGGCTACTATTTTTCTGACATTCCAATCCCTGTGTGCCATTCCCTCCACATTTATATTGCAGAATTTTAAAGGAAGTGACTTGGCTCTTTCCATATAGCACACGAACGGTGCTAAAACAATTATAAACATTTTGCTTTCCTAATTCCCTTCTTCAGGCAGCACCACCTCCTGGGCATGGGCATCCTTGCCTTCTGCGAGCACCGTCTAATTTCCCTTTCCATGAGCTACTGTGTGCCCTCTGATGCACCATAACAGCTGTCTTCCCCTCTTGCCAAACTAAACATTCTAGACTTCCAAGTCTCCCATTCCACTTATCACTTAACACTGCAGCGTTTTCTACTTCCTTCGCAGATAGACTGCAAATTCCAAATTTCTTGAAGTCTAAATTAGATTGAATAAAGAAAAGGCATGTTGTGGCTGCCATTGGTTGATCAACTCCAGGGTGGTGCAGTGGGTACATAACTTCATAGGCCCGTGTTCAAATCTCCATTCTGCTCTGAAGGCTTTCTGGGTAAACTCGGGCCAGTCACTCTCTGGTCTTTTCCGCACAGCAGAAATATAGCATCTTGAGGGCATTATAAAAAGTGTTTTGGGGGGAGAAGTTCACACAGCTCTCCCTCAAAACGTTTTCAAAATGTTTTATTTCTCAATCTGGGGCTGTTTCCGCACGGACATAATACAGCGCACCAGGGACGCTAAAAACTGCATCCCTGGGGAGGGGTTCACACGGCTGGCCTCACCACCCCCGAGCGGCGCAAAGGCGCTGCTTGCAAACCATGCTCCGAGCGAGGTTTTTCCAAAGCAGCGTCTTCCCGCCAGCGCTGTGCGAATAGCACCATAAGCATAAAGTGGGAAGACGTTGCTTTCCCCCTCCCCTCCACTCATCTCTTCATTCAGCATCGCTGTGGAGGGTGGCAGAGACCCACCTACACTGCCCTCCAACCTCCAGGGGTCGGAGGGCAGCGTGGGTGGGTCCCTCCAGCCCTCCACAGTGATGCTGAATAATGAAGACGAAGGCGGGGAAATGCAGTGCAGAGCCGCCTCTCCATCTGGGGAGGGAGCCGGGACTGCTCACACACTACAGTGCGAGCAGTCTCCAAACCTCCACCGCCACTGTGCGAAAAGGGCCTGGGTTTTCCAAAAATCGCTCAAACAGCAATCTTTTTTTCCTGAAGGCACGTTGAGAACATCTCCTGCTTGCCTGTGAGAACAAATGCAGGCAGGAGACATTTTATTTCTCCCACATCATACTTTAGTTTTCTTTGCAGTTACGCCCACCATTTTCCGTCCTCTTCAGGAACCTCCTGCCTCCACCATTTGGTGAAGGTTTCTCATGGAGGTTTTCTCTGTCTGCAGTTAATTTTGTGCAGTTTCACTGTAAGAAGTACATGAATAAAGCTAGTTTTGCCTGGCAAATCCCATGCACGTCTCATTTTTCCTTTTTTCTTGTTGTTTTGAGGGAGGTGTGTGCAAAGCTATGAAGAATCTGCAATATGCAGAGTCTGCATGGCTTCACAATAATCTTCCTCAAAAAAAAAAAAGGAAAAACACAGGCGCAGGATTGCCAGGCAAAGCAAACTTTATTCATGAACGTTTTAAAGTGAAATAATGTGCAGATGACCTGCTTGCAGAGGAGACCTCCATGGGAAACATTCAGCAAATGGAGGCATGGATGGAGAATCTCTACAGCACAAAGCGGTGGGTGCAACAAAATGAAATTGACTATCTTCAGCCAGCTGGTGGGGGGGGAGAGACCCCCTTTTTCTAGCAACACTTTTTTGTCTGTGCAGACAAAAAAATCCAAAATGTTTTTTTTAATCTACAAGATGTTTTATTTGTGCTGTGTGGAAAAGCTGTAACCTACTTCACAAAGCTGTTGTGAGCACAAAATAGAGAAAAAGAGAATGATGCAAGTCACCTGGAGTCCCTATTGGGTGAGTATATACTGTCCAAGAGCCTTAGGGATCCAGGTTCCCTATGGGTCAATTGGCCATCTGTCAGGGGCTGATGGGAATTGTAGTCCATCAACATCTGGCGTGTCATAGGTTTGCCACCACTGCCATAGAGTCCTCAAGCTAGCACAGCTAAACATGTTTCCTTCCTCGGTTACTGAAGAAAGATACCACCAGATCCCTTATCTTAAAAGGGTCTGCACCTGCAGAAGTGACTGTCCTAATGGATTTTTTTGGCTGAAAACTCTACATCAATCCATTGTTTTCAACGTTTAGAAACCAGGCCATTACCCAATTTAACACATTTCTTGCTGGAAGATAGGAATGCAGAAGTCTCATCTACCCAGAGGTGGGATCCAGCAGGTTCTCACAGGTTCCCGAGGGTAGGTTACTAATTATTTGTGTGGGCTGAGAGAGGGTTACTAATTGGTGAATTTGCCATGTGATTTTTGCCTTAGTTACGCCCCTCCTTTCAGCAATAGCGCGCAGAACTTGAAGCAGTCTAGCAGGAGGTACACCGGCGTGCGTGGCAGCCTGCGTCTGCATGCATTTATTTCCCGCCCAAGGACCTGCGCAGTGGCTGCGTCCTTGCCATAGCCCCGCCCAGGAATGCCCCGTCCCCGGAATGCCCGGCCACGCCCCCGTCGTGCCCCGCCCAGCCCCATTGGCACTACGCCACAGTCTGAATCCCACCACCATGGGAACCTGTTACTAAAATTTTTGGATCCCACCACTGCATCTACTGTTGCCACCTTCTTGACTTTAGCTCTTAAGATAGGACCGCTTTAAGATTTCTGACTATTCAGTCAATAATGAACTGGCCACTCTGTTATATATTGATACATTTCTAATGAACTTAACTATTGGAACAGAATTTTAACATATTAGAATTTTAGGAATTTATGTCTTCTTCTGTTTATTTTATGCCAACAAAGGCAATGACAGGAAATGAAAATGAGTCCATATTGGAGAAGAAAACATGAACTAACTAAACAAATTATTAAACTTAATCCCTAGAGCCTTCCTAACCCTACAGATGTTTCACTGCTTTATGTGAAATGGTAATGGTAATGGAACTATGGGCCACACTGGGGATCTCATTGGGTCTTTGGACTGAGGGCCCTGATGTAAGCAGCATTTTTTAACTATACAGTGATATCTTCCTGAATTTGTGGATGTGTAAGAAAGAGAGACAGACAACAGGATTTCTGCCTTTTATAATCCTGGGAGTTTAATTTCCTTTCATCTTCTTTTTCCAGTATACGGTCAATAGCCTGAGAGGAACAAACACAACTTGGAAGTGATGTAATTCCTGCCCTGAGAATTCATCAGCCACTACAGCTGGGCAAGGCAGTATTAGTGGGGTCAGCTGGTACTGGGGAGGGAAAAATAAGATACCATAGACCAGTGGTGGCGAACCTTTGGCACTCCAGATGTTATGGACTACAATTCCCATCAGCCCCTGCCAGCATGCCAATTGGTCATGCTGGCAGGGAGACTGATATGAATCCATGGTATAAGAATAAACCACCACTGCGACCTATGGCTTATGACTCAGTAATTACCATGGAAATCTAGGAGCCTTTCCTCAGTGTGGCGTAGTTATTGCATAGGGGCCGGCCATTTCCCCCTCGAAGTAGCATTTTTATTGCTGTCCAATTTCAACATTAATTTTTCACCCCTCAGCGAGCTGTTGCAATCACAGTTGTGAGTGTTGTAGAAGCTATTATGTTGCGCTCATGAGAACACTACTTGTGATGAATGGCAGTGTGCTTTTCCACTGTATCATTTTTGGCACAATAAAACTTCTCCCCTCTCCTACCGCACCTTTCTTGATACTGGGTATTCCAGAATGCCACAGACATGGGAACATTGAAGTAAAGGAGCATCAGAAAATGGCACCCTTTCAATAGCACACCACAATTATTTGATATGAAAGCTGGTCTTTCTCTCCCCTTGAATTCGTGCTTCGCTGAGTGCCAAAGAAACATGTCATTTTCACTTCCCGGCTTTTGACAGGGCACAATAAAATTGCCCAGACTAGAAGAAGACATTTAATTTCCAACCCCACCCTCTGGATTCCATCCTGTCTGATTCCTGCATAGATAAGATATCACTCTGGGTGATGGAACCGGAAGTAGGCCATCAGGCGAAAGCTTATTTTGACAGGGACTAAGAAACTGGCTCATATCCTGTTAAGTGATGGGTTAGAAAATTCAAATTAGAAGAGGACCATTTGTTTTTCCCCCTACTTATCTTTTCATCCTTCATCTATGACGTTTCTCCTTTCACAGGCTTCCTTTCCTCAAAGGACCATCTGAAGGATCTTAGATGATCTTGAGTGTAATTTAGAACAACAACTTACAGGATGTAAAATGCCTGTAAAACCTTGATCCCTGTGACCACCAATTTCTTACATTCCAGTAGAAGAAGAAGAAGAAGAGTTTGGATTTATATCCCCCTTTCTCTCCTGCAGGAGACTCAAAGGGGCTGACAATCTCCTTGCCCTTCCCCCTCACAACAAACACCCTGTGAGGTACGTGGGGCCTGAAGAGCTCAGCTGTGACTAGCCCAAGGTCACCCAGCTGGCATGTGTGGGAGTGTACAGGCTAATCTGAATTCCCCAGATAAGCCTCCACAGCTCAGGCGGCAGAGCTGGGAATCAAACCCAGTTCCTCCAGATTAGATACACGAGCTCTTAACCTCCTACGCCACTGCTGCTCCTGAATGTGTGTAATGTGTAATGTGTGCAATGCTGCTCATCGTTCTCTTGGGCGGGCTTTAAATTGATATCGGAGTGGAATTGAGATACCTGCTGAGGGGCTTTAAGGGAGTCGATAATAGGGAGGCATTGGGGAGCTGGAGGCAGGCGCATGGGGAAGTGTGGTACCCTGCAGTACTGTAGTCAAAACTCTGCTCATAACCTGAGTTCAATCCTGACAGAAGTCAGTTTCAGGAAGCCATTTTAAGATTGACTCATAGCTCAATCCAGAGTGGGTGGCCAAAATGGGCTTTAGGTGCAACACAGACTCACACTGATGGGTTTGCCTCCTCCATCAGCATAAGGGGTACCCCTGCCAGCAGAGAGGGCAAAGATGCTAGCATCCAGGCACCCATAGCAATAAGACTTAATACATTTTGTATGATAGTTACCCTTGATCATCTGTACACATATCCACAAAAAGCAATTAATGTCTTTGCTTAGGATGGTAATCCATACAATTTTCATTTTTCAAAAAATAGCTAGCTATTCCTTTGTTCAAAGTCTGTAGGTGGCCTTTAACCGTCAAAAAAAACCCTTATCTGCAAATAGAATTCAATTTCTATTCAATTTTTCTTTGTCTTTGAACGTTTAAACTACTCATCCTATTCTGCTTCTTTAAAATGCTCATTTTCCCCTCTGCAGTCTACATACCCCTGTCACATACCATTAAGAATATATATAAATTTATAGTGCTTAGGCATTCTCTAAACTCTCAGGGGGAAACTTGATAAGATCGGTGGTATGTGAACGGATCTACCACTTCTTTACATTTGTATTTATAACAGCTGCTAGATAGAGCAAATTGGGGCCATAGTGCTAGGTGATTAGGTGAATCCTTTCCCCTGTGCTACATTTACTATGTAAATAGCTCTCTAAGCTGCTGATGGTCCAGACAGGGAAAGTATAAAGGGACCCATATATTTTTTTCTATGAGGGTGAATCGTGGCTTCCAAGAAGGGGAGTCATTTAAATTGATTAATACTGGGGAGCGGGGAGTGTTAAACTTCCATCAAGCATTACAATTCCAATCAAGCATGGCCCCTGAACCAGTGGTGGGATCCAAAAATTTTAGTAACAGGTTCCCTCGCCAGCCAGCCCCCTCAGCAAAGCGGGCAGAGGCGTACCTAGGCAAACCTGAGCCCTGGGCAAAACCGGAGCTGGATGCCCCCCCCATGGGCAGCCACCCCACCACGACCCCAAAAAATTTTTTTGCACCAGGTCATTTCTAAATCATCATCACATTATAGAAAATGCCCCAACTCACAAATCTGAACACAGCAATGGTGAAACACACAGGTTCTTTGATAGAGACTGATGAGATAAAAGGTACGAAAGGCTGAGAATCAATGAATTGCAGTACCTGAAACGAATTAACCCAGTTCAGGGAGTTACATTATTAGTCGCAATTGCTATATGGAACCTTCACGTTCAAAGGCAGTATGCCTCTCGGGGAGGTGAGAGCATGGAGATGGAAAAGCGGACCCAATTAGTAACCCCCTCTCGGCACACACAAATAATTAGTAACCCACTCTCAGGAACTGGTGAGAACCTGCTGGATCCCACCTCTGCCCTGAACCACTGTTAAAAGATATCTAAAGGGACAGGGGAAACAATTGCAAATACCCACTAAGTTGAGTCTGGGTTTGCTCTTGCAGGCTTGTCTTGTTCAAGCTTGCACCGTTCCTTGGCACACTTACTTCCAAGTTTATTTTTACCCAAGATACTTTCAAGACAGACAGGCAAAATAGAAACTATGCATACAAGTATACATACAGCTTTGGGATGGTTTTCACAGGATCAGGATCACAAGAAGAAAGGGTTGAATTCGCACCCCATCCTCACCGCAGCACAAATCTAATTTTTTTCCCCAAATAAATTTATTTCCAACCAAAGATCACTCACATATACATCAACAATCAAGCTGTTAAACAACATAAATATATGACAATTTAACAATCCTTATTAAATATAGATTATTATGGCTCATTCCGCACTTGCAGAATAATGCATTTTCAAACTGCTTTCAGTGCTCTTTGAAGCTGTGCAGAATAGCAAAATCCACTTGCAAACAGTTGTGAAAGTGGTTTGAAAACGCATTATTTTGCGTGTGCGGAAGGGGCCTATATTATAATATTAAAACTTTATATATTGTTATTAATCGCACAAATATTTACAGAAAATTCCTGTTTACTATATCCACTACTATTCACTAACTATAACGATACGTAAACCTTCCGTAATACACCAGCAAGACAACTATCAGCAGACTAAGACAAGTTCAATGTACCCCTTATTATACTAAATGAGTAATATCCCCCCCCCCTTTGTTTCCTCCTGTAACATTGGTCATCCAAAAAATCATTTTTAGCTATTTATCACTAAGAGAACAATTGGAGCCCATTCATTCACCCATTTCTTCCTGTATTTGTTTTTATACTTGATATAAAGTTCAGTATGTAATGTAGTGATGTGCAGGTAATACGAATTGTTGGTCAGCAATTTACTTTCCAGAGTATTATATATTTGGTAAGTCCAACTTTGTCTGGGAATGAGCTGCCGAAAAAATATCATCATCTGTTTTTTTCATCTAGCAGCAGTGGCAAGAATTGTGCTTGCAAGAGTATGGAAAACTGATAAGATACCAACTCTGGAGGACTGGAAGGAAAAGGTCCAATATTTCTCCAGAATGGATTGGGCAGCTCATAGGATAAGGAAAATACCTTATGAAAAATACAAAGAAAGATGGGAACCTTGGTTTGTCTACTTTAAGGACTCTCCAACATCTAGCCTGGTCCTTCTAGCCCTAGTTTGTGCATATCTATGCAAAAGCAAATTGCGCTCAATACAACAAGGGATTGACTCCCAACAAAGTGCTGCAACTTTACTTCTGGTTTCTAATACTCCTGCTGCCAAGGTGTTCATAAAATCCCAGAACGTTCATTCTGGTCTATAATAACCTTTGCTGATATTTACTTCCCCCACATCAGCAAAAACGCTATGATAAATTGTTAATTCATGCAATGCAAAATGCCATTACATTGTTGAATTACCCTGGCAGTGCATTATGTTGACATAGTTGGCAAGAAAGCCATTCCGAAGACACCGAATTCAGGTGTTTCCCCTTGGGGAGAGCCAAAAGCAAGGCAGAAATTTTGTATTCAAGACCTTGCTGTTCTTCAGGCATCTGTGAAGGAATCTTGTCATAAGTGAAACTGACTGGCACCCTAAACTTCCTACAGTGTGTGAACAGGTGGTTTTGGAACTTTCTGAGTAAACATTCTTTTTATCAAGGTGTGCTTCTATGCTGGGATCATAGGGTTGCCAAACCCAGCTTTGGATAATCACAGAGATCTGGGTGTTGTTCTTGGAGAGGGAAGGAAGTTCAGTGGTTATACAATCCCACAGACTCTTCCCTCTGAAGTATTATTTTCTCTGTACTGTCGAAGGCTTTCACAGCCGGAATCACTGGGGTGCTGTCTGTTTTGAAAAACTCTAGAATCAAGACAGTGACTAATCTGCTCCACACAAACACAGGACAACTATAGACAACAGCAATCAAGGGGAACAAAGACCAGGATACTTCTATTCAGATGCATTCACCTATTGACTTTGCCATCTTTATTGTTACTCACATGCTACAGACTTCTTTGTGACTCACATGCCAGGCTACTCTATTCAGGTGGCCTCACCTTTTGACCTCACAGTATATATACTCCACTTGCTTTCCATGCCTACTATCAGATCCTCTGAAGATGCCAGCCACAGATGCAGGCGAAACGTCAGGAGAGAATGCTGCCAGAACACGGCCATACAGCCCGGAAACCAGACAGCACCCTATTATTTTCTCCTTGAAAACTGATCTCTGTAGTCTGGAGATCAGATGTAATTCTGGGAGAACTTTCGGCTGTGATGTTGGTGGTACTAAGGAAATTAAATCTCTTCCTGGGCTGGACTGATTCGTATTGCTCAGACTGCAGACTGCACAAAAACCAGCGAAAACAGACCATGAGATCATATATGTGTATTAAGGTGCAAATATATCTCAAATGTGTATTAAGGTGCAAATATATCTCTCAAAATGGGTGTAATGTGAAAGTAGTAATAAGTTGTAAAACATGTAGATATACACAGACACAAGAAGACATGCAGGACAAACCGCCTGCATAGGAATATGAGGCAAACAAGAAAAGCTCAAGTCCTTACAAAGTAATCTTAAGGTGGGATATATGCAACATTGGGAAACATGGGAAGCAGGTAAGGCTCAGGAAGGTGGTGACAGGTGGGAGACGGGAGGTTCACCCGTTCCTCTATCTATTGCTATTGCTCTATTGGAAGCCCTTCCAGAGGTTAATGCCAATGTAAAGTATAAATAGTCTTGTAATAAATTCCCCAGACAAATGAAACAGAGGGCTCAGCAACAGTAATACCTTCTTGACCAATTCATGTTGCTGCCATGAGACTGAGTTCACCTTCATGCAAAAAATATATGAATAAAACAACTCCCTGCACAAAAAAGACTAGGCGAGCAAAATAGTTTTCTCCTAGGTTTTAGCTGTTCTGCTAGTTTGTCATAAGACATTTTTCCCCACAAGGAAACTTTAAGTTGCATAAACCTCTTCATCTCCCCCTCCCCCTGCCGCTGTTATAGTCTGAAGTCACATATCCAGGAACAATTTTACCATCTCTTCTGGTTTTTGTATGAAGTGGTTCCCAGTTGTTTTCTATCTCGCATTTTGGATTCTGTGAGCGTTCTGCTTCACTGTGCAGAAAAGGGAATTATTGAAGGCTGTGTTTTGATATTAGTAGTGGACCAGGGCAGTGGGGAATATGAGAGCTGGGATAGCAGGGGGTTTACCAAATACGGACCGAAAAACCACGTGACACACATGTGCTGCACAGTGGCTTGTGTATATTACAATATTTTTTCAGTGTATAAACATACATAACATGCAATTGCTATTACTAAATCTATACTCTCATTACACTGAAAAAATATTGTAATATACACAAGCCACGTGGTTTTTCGGTCCATATTTGGTGAATGCTGTTGGGGGCACACTTACTCTATTCATTGATAGTAGGGGGTTTCCCGTAATTAGTTTATACCACCTTGACTACCACTTGCTTCTCCAAGTTTATGATCTACCAAGCTGAGTGCATCCCACCAGCAACATACGGTAGCCTGCCGGATACTTGATAAAGCTCCTATTTTAGCCAGTGATCTTATGCCACCAGTAAGTTCTGTTGAGCTCCATCTGAGCTACCATCCATAACACCTAGTGAGTTACATTGTTCCTTAGAACACCTTCTTTCCATTGCGTGTAAGCTCATGAGTTTCTCATTTTTTAATATTTTTTATTCATTATTAGTTTTATATACTGCCCTCCCCCTGATTTTGACTTATTTGCTGCTTAAATAAGTGCTAAAACTCTGCAATACAGACTGCAATATGTTTACTCAAAGAAGACAGTCTTCTCTTTAATTGGGAGAATTAACTGTGAAGTGTGAGCAGTGGCATACCACTAATTTCATCATTTCGTCAAGCACATGCCATTTCGTCACCTGGGGGGGGGCACCAGGAACCTGCCGGGTCCCTGCACCCGGCCTCTCCAATGGCACAGCAACCTGGGCAGTGCCCTATGGCTCCCCCCATGCCAGGTCGGTGCTCGCCGGCTGAGCTGTTCACCACTGCTGCAGGCTGCTCCCGCCCATCCCCTAGGGAGGCCCGAAAGGGCAGGAGCCAGCCTACCACTGCAGCGCCCACTGCAGCCTCCCTGCAGGCCAGCTTCTATCCAGGCCATGGAGAGGGCAGGAGCCAACCTGCAGGGAGGCCAGGGGACAGAGCTCAGCAACAGGTGTATATGAAGGGGGAGAATACTCTCCCTCTCAACACAGCAACCTAACAGTTACCAATATTATTGTCGAAGGCTTTCACGGCCGGAATCACTTGGGTGCTGTGTGGTTTCCGGGCTGTATGGCCGTGTTCTAGCAGCATTCTCTCCTGACGTTTCGCCTGCATCTGTGGCTGGCATCTTCAGAGGATCCTCTGAGGTGCCAGCCACAAATCTATCAGGAAGAATGCTAAACACAACCCGGAAGCTCTACAACACCAAACATCAACGACCAATCACACAAGAAATGCTGAGAAACCTCACCACCTTTGTTTCACATGAGACTACATGCAAAAAAGAACTATCAGCCCAATCCAGATGGGGGGAGATGAAAAATCTTGTGCAAGCAACAGATGCCCGTGACGAGGGGGGTTTACCCATCCTGCTGGCATAAGGGGCACCTATGCCAGTGGAGAGAGCAAACATGCTGATGGTCACGTGCAGCACAGCTTTGCAGTGCCCAAACCTGGAAGGATTCACTGCCCTGAAGCTACACCAGTGCAGCGGGGGGTGGGGGGTGGACTGAGGGAATTCCCGGGGTTTCAGCCCAGAAATGCCCCTCTCCCCAGCTGCAGACTTATGCAGTAGCATAGCGCCAAGGGGGAGGGGGTGCGCAATGCACTAGGGGTGCGCGGTGCAGGGGTGTTCCGGGGCAGGGCGAGGGCATGGCAGGGACGCAGGACACACGCATAATCTGGGCGCAGTTCCCCCTCACTCCAGCTCTGGACTTATGCCACCAGAAAGTGAGGCTATTGGGCAGGAGGTTTCCAATGGCGCTATTGGGCAGGAGGTTTCTTGGTTTTGCCCCTTTCTGTACTGCCCAAAACCCCTTTGGAGGCTGCACAGCGACGCCTTCGCCCCTCTGCCCCCAGCCATTGCAGAGCTTCCTGTCCCATCCGGGTTGGACTGCCCACCACATTCAAGTTTGAGGCACAACCTGTTGCTAGTCCTGTTTTTCCTTTCTCTCTATGCAACATATACTGCCCAACACTAGTTATATTTCAGATTCTTCAGTTTAATGATTTTTTCTCTCCCATGACAGCAAGTACTGAATAAACAACCTTTTCGTTTAATCCACATTATCACTTCTGAGCTTAGAGACTCACTATCAATAGTCAAAAGGTTTTGTGAATAATTCCCCAAGTGCAAGCTATGTATTCTAGAATGTTTTTACGTCTTCTCAGAGAAGGGAAAATGTGCTTTTGCCATGTAGGAATATAAGTTCACTGTGTAAAGATGTTGGCGCAAAGTCACCTCCGTTATTTTTCTCCTTCAGAAATGCTGGCATGGATCAGGCCTTAAATACAGCGCTGCTAACTGCAGATCTTTCAATTAGCAGATGGGAGGAAAGAAAGACTGCCTAAAATTAGCAGATGGGAGGAAACGCGATAAAAACAATTCACAGCATTTCAGGTTTTTAAAGGAAAATGCAGCCAGCGAAAAGAAAGAGGCCATCTTTCATTTCGCTGCGCTGATGCTTTGCATTTATCATCTGTTTAGAGATGTCAAAGCTTAATCCCTTGTTTGGTCAAACTCAGCTAGGATTCTGTCAAAATGTCACCATATGTGGTTACAGCAAGAATCTGAAATGGATGTTGAGTTCTCTTTGTGAAATTGTTTATTGCTCATGAGGAAGTTCATGTACAGAAGAGATGAATAGGGCAGCCTTCTGTTGAACTGGAGGCAAACAGAATGCGCCAGGGCACGAATTGGAGGCTGATTCTCTTATAGGCGAGGGACACTGTTATAAGACTCCTTCACGGGCATCCTCAGCATATCCCATGAATGAGCGAGGGGGTGAGAGCCAGAATGTGCTGGCAAGGTTATCCTGACCTACACCCTTAATTGGTACATACACAGTTTTCTTCGTCCGATTGGGAAGCCGGCTTTTAAGTTTCTCATTCAAGCAAAACAAGCCCCAGGTGGCAAGCTGTTATATGTGCATCCTCTCCAATAAACTCATGTAATTCAGGAGTGGAGCTTGAGGTCATGGTTTCTCCCCCACCGCATGTGCACTTATGTATGTGGCCTGAACATTTCTTTATTTTATTCATTTTATTTTATTTTATTTTATTTATTATTATATTTATATACTGCCCCATCCCCTGAGGGCTCTGGGCGGTGAACAACAGAATAATATTACATAGACGGCAATAACAATTGCAATAAAAATTATTATAGTTAGCATCATTAAAACATAAAATTACAGCGTTCCACATAGATCACTTGGCGTCCAACATTAAAACTAACAGTAAAAAACCCTCCCAAAGAGGGGGACGGTAAAGCCAGATGTCACAAGAAGAAGAAGAGTTTGGATTTATATCCCCCCTTTCTCTCCTGTAGGAGACTCAAAGGGGCTTACAATCTCCTTGCCCTTCCCCCCTCACAACAAACCCCCTGTGAGGTAGGTGAGGCTGAGAGAGCTCTGAGAAGCTGTGACTAGGCCAAGGTCACCCAGCTGGCGTGTGTGGGAGTGTACAGGCTAATCTGAATTCCCCAGATAAGCCTCCACAGCTCAGGCGGCAGAGCTGGGAATCAAACCCGGTTCCTCCAGATACACGAGCTCTTAACCTCCTTCGTCACTGTTGCTCCCTCGCCACAAGCTCCCAGAATGTTAAAGGGAGAGGGACAGAAAGAGCCTACCATCAGCGGCTGGCTTCCCGAGGCCGATTGGGCAACTTCGGTCTTGCAGGCCCTAGAGCTCTCAAGATCCCTTGGGGCCCTGGACAGTTGGAGGAAAGTGTTCCACCAGGCGGGGGCCAGGGCCATAAAAGCCCTGGCCCGCGTGGAGGCCAGCCATATCATTGAGGGGCCCGGAACCACCAGTAAATTGGCCTCTGCTGAATGCAGAGGCCGTGTAGGGACATATGGGGTAAGGCGGTCCCGAAGGTACGAGGGCCCCAGGCCGCGCAAAGCCTTAAAGGTTAATACCCATACCTTGTGGATGTACAGAAATGTACATCTGAAAGGGGCTGTAGATAGATGGCGGAGTAGTGGTTAAGAACCGTAGGCTTTAACCTGGAGAACCAGCTTTGATTCCCCACTCCTACAAATGAGCAGTGAAGTCGAATCTGATGAGCTGGGTTTTATTCACTCCTGCACATGAAGCCTGCTGCATGACCTTGGGCTAGTGACAGTTCTCTCTCAGCCTCACCTGTCTCACAAGGTGTCTGTTGTCTGTTGTGGGGAGGGGAGAGAAAGAGTTTGTCAGCCACTTTGAGACTCCTTGTAGAAAGAAAAAAAGGCATAAATCCAACTCTTCTTGGGTCTGTGGGGTTTTGTTGTTGTTATGTTGTTGCTTGTTGTTCTGCTGCTGTTATTGTGTTCGCTTTTTTGCTGGACTTCATTTTCAGTGCTGTATGTTCAGCTTCTCTTTTCTTGAAATTTTGCGGGGGTGGACTCTTACACCATTACACTTTGCTGAGCCCACCCCCCTCCCCCCCCGGCTGTCCCTAGGTTCCCCCTTCCAAAAATCTCCAAGTATTTCCCAACCCAGAGCTGGCAACTCTGGATATAGCAGCAATATTGGTGCTCATTGAACATTTCTGCACTGGCAGTTTTAAAGAATGTTTGACTAGGCATTAGATTTTCCCCCTTCTCATCTTCCAATTAATTATGACAACACTAATCATTCCCCCTGAGCCCAAAAGAGAAAATGATCACTGGGCACAGCTTGTTATTTCTTTATTTGCCTAGAATCCAAGGCAAGAGTCACAGATGATGACTCCTGACACGGAGTATAAATCCCTTCTTACACCAAGGAAGCAGGTCCCCCTCGTGACATACAACACAATGTTTACTTTATGCTGATTGCATCTCAGTTTGCTGATCAGAGACTGAGACACTAAGAAATCCCCATCCTGCCGATAACATTTCTATCGATTCGCCTTAAACTGCTATTGTACATTAATGCCCGCAATTAAATCTATTTGGTTGTAACTTTTTGAAGATGGCCTCCACCTTGTGGTTGTATTAAACACTGCAGTGTGAATTCTAAGGAGCAGCAGTGGCGTAGGAGGTTAAGAGCTCGTGTATCTAATCTGGAGGAACCGGGTTTGATTCTCCGCTCTGCCGCCCGAGCTGTGGAGGCTTATCTGGGGAATTCAGATTAGCCTGTGCACTCCCACACACGCCAGCTGGGTGACCTTGGGCTAGTCACAGCTCTCTCAGCCCCACCTACCTCACAGGGTGTTTGTTGTGAGGGGGGAAGGGCAAGGAGATTGTAAGCCCCTTTGAGTCTCCTGCAGGAGAGAAAGGGGGGGGATATAAATCCAAACTCTTCTTCTTCTTCTTCTTCTAAGCATATTGTGCACTTAAAACATACCCAGTGCTTTAGAAGCAGTTTATTCACCTTCCTTTCCTGCACAGCATTTTTCTTCCGTTGTGTACTTCTGCGTCTCCCCGTCATTTTTCTTAATTTTGTTGTGAGGTGGGATTTGTACATTTCCTGCCCCAGGTCTGTGCTGTCCCCCATGACAACCGGCATGGGGGAGTTCCTCTTTTTTAGAAAATTAGCATGGAGAGATCAATTGCAGATCCCAGCAGGTGTACATGCCTGTGCTCCCTTCAGCCAAAGATGTCTTCTTAGTGCTTCAATCCATCTGGTTTAAATGCCATCTCACTTCCATTTTGGAGCATTGATCATGGTTGTTTCTGATAGGATGACCGACTGAGTGGATGATAGCCTGATAGGGTGATAGCTTAACTGATAAGACAGATGGATCCATACATTGCCTGTGATCAGTGGTGGAGCGGCAAGGGGACAGGGGGTGCGTCACGCACCGGGCACATCCCTGGGGGTGGAAAATCACCCCCGGCCCTTCCCCCTTTTCCTTGTGACCCGCGTGGTGGGCCCATGCACAGCCCCCCTGCGGTGCCCCCCGCCCCTTCCCATATTTACCTTAGTTCCTTTTCTTTTTCTAGTACTTTTTCATGCTGAAAAAAGCAGCCTATTTGCAGTTCAGGCTCAAAAACAGTCTGAGGAACTACAGTTCCCAGGAGACCTTGGGGCTCACAAGGTCTCCTGGGAAGTATAGTCCCTCAGGCAGTTTTCAGCCTGAACTGGGAAGAGGCCACTTTTTTCAGGCTGAAAAAGAACTAGAAAAAGAAAAGGAACTAAGGTAAGTGTGGGAAGGGGGATGCCACGGGGGGGACCATGAGGGGGCAGAAAAAACACACTGTGCAGCAGGCACAGTTTGGCCCAGCTACACCTCTGCCTGTGATTGAAACCCAGGTAGCGGTGCCAAGATAATATGCCAGGGCATATGTTCCCAGCACACAATCACAATCCTTGATCTGTCAATAAATCTTTATCTACCGGAGTCATCTGCTATGCGTGGTGCGTGGTCTTGTTTGACAGTTGGGAAGGGCATATTGTTCTGACCATAGTTCAGATTTGCCACATGCAGGAACCTCTGGCTGATGGGGGGGGTTCTCAGAAGGTGGGTTAGGAGTCTGATGGTGGCCTCCCAGCGCTTATGACCTCGCAAGGTCTATGAATAGTCATTCGGAAAGTAGGAAAAAAATGAAACAAGAGACATATATTTGCCTATATCAAACCCAAATGGAGAACAGGCAAACAGTTGCCTCCCAGTCTTGTACATTTCACATTAACCCCGTGGTCTACCGATAGTCAATAAATAAAATAAATAAATAAAACAAGAGACTCCCTGCTGAATCCCCACAAACCCCTATCAGCAGCCAATAGGAGGTGGCAGGAGAAAGACAATGGGGAGGGGGCTGGGCAGCAAAATGGAAGGAGACTGAGAGGATGAAAGGTTGTGGGAGTGGAAAAGGCGGGGAGGGAGGGGGAAGTCCTGAAGAAGGCTCTGCCTTCCCTGCAAGGTCAGGTTTTTCCCACATTCCGAAAACTGGGGATTCCCCCTCAAGAACCACGACGGCTTCGGAACAATTGTGTAATTGAAAATCCAACTTGGAGAATATATTGAAACAGTTGCATAACTGAAAATCTAACCCAAAGGGAAATTCCATTTGAGGTGAAGAAACAATTGGCCTAGTGATAAATATCTTGGTATGTCCAAGTGACCTTGCAACAGATTTGGAAATTAAAACTGGTCCAGCATGTGGTAGTGCGGCTTCTCACAGGTGGCTCCATTAGGGACCATATCTCCCCTGAGCTGCACCAACTACACTGGCTCCCAGTGGAATGCCGGATCACCTTCAAGGTGTTGGTTTTAACCTTTAAGGCCCTTTGTGGCCTAGGGCCTTCATACCTTAGGAACCGTCTCTCTCCTTATGTCCCTGTTCAGCCTCTGTGATCTGCAGAGGCATATTTGCTGGTGGTCCCCAGCCCCTCAATGATGTGGCTAGCCTCTACCCGGACCAGAGCTTTTACTGCCCTGGCCCCTGCCTGGCGGAACACTCTCCCTCCAGCCATCAGGACCCTGCAGGACCTCGGACAGTTCCTCAGGGCCTGTAAAAAAAAGAGCTGTTCCACCAGGCCTTTTAAGGGTCTAGTCGCTGATTGTCTCCCCTGCTAGCCCTCCATATACCATCGTAATTGGCTGTCGCTGTACTGCGCCCAGTCCCCTCTGAGGAGGTTAGGAGGTTTTTTCTCCGAGTGTTATCTGATGTTAGGTTTCTCTATTTCGTCTTGATGCTATATTTAATTATTTTGGTTTTAATTATTCTATTTTATTGCATATTTTAATGGTTTTATTTTTGTACACCACCCAGAGCCCTTCGGGGGTGGGCGGTATAACCAATTAGATAGATAGATAGATAGATAGATAGATAGATAGATAGATAGATAGATAGATAGATAGATAGATAGATAGATAGATAGATAGATAGATAGATAGATAGATAGATAGATAGATAGATAGATAGATAGATAGATAGATAGATAGATAGATATAGATAGATATAGATAGATAGATAGATAGATAGATGAATGAATAGATAGAATGAATATAGATGAATGGAATCGGTCGGTCGGTCGGAATTCGATTCGGTCGGTCGGTCGATCGGTCGATTCGGTCGAGTCGGTCGGTCGGTCGGTCGATTGATTCGGTCGGTCGATCGATGATCGATCGATCGGTCGGTCGATGGTCGGTCGGTCGATCGATGCTGGTCGGTCGATTCGGTCGGTGCGGTGCGATTCGATGGGTCGGAATTGACGGTCGGTACGGTCGATCGGTCGATCGGTCGGAATCGATGATTGATGATACTGCTGCAAATGATGCCAGGGTGGTGGTGGAGACCTACTTACACAGAACTGCTCTTCAAGCTTGGTGCTGAAATTAAAGCTAGAACATAGTTCAAGATTGTACATTAAAAATCAAAGACCAAAGCTGAAGTTAACTTGAGTCATAGGATCATAGAGTTGGAAAGGGCAAGATAAACCATAATCCAACCCCTGTGGTGAGTGTTCATCCAGCCTTTGCTTGAAAACTATCAACAAGGGCGTCCTTAACAATTTAAGCAGAAAAAATGACTAGTTTCCCATGGAAGGTGAGTTTTACATGGAAAGGTGAAGCCATTGTTTGATTATTATAAACCAAATCTTTAGTCAATGCACTGTTTTCTTCTCTTCATATTTTTCTCCTGTTTTTACTTTTTCTTAGCAAACTGCAGTTTGCTGTTACAAATTATAGTTTATTGGGAAGCAATATTGCAAACTCAGTCTGATAGACATTTTGAAATTCCAGCTTCCAGGTAAGCTGTGACTCACATTCCTTATCTAGTTTACATATGACAACATCCTGTCATTTGGCAAAAACAGAGGCGAGAGGGAGGAAGACGTAGCATACCATTGGGAGGAAAGAGGGAGAAGGAGGCTATACCATATGAGGCTGTAGTGTATTACCAGTCCTTCAAAGCATGATAACATTGGTTTAATTATTATTTTTATTACTTCTATTTATATGTCACCCTTTCCCTTGTGGTTCTTGACCCATCCTGTGTCAGTTGTAATATAAATACTCTGAGGGAATCCTGAGTAATTAAGCAATTGCATATCCAAGAAATAAAGATGACGTTATTTTAAAAAACTATAGATTAAGTATGGTTGTCCTACCTACCAAATTGTTTTTTTTTAATTAAGTCTGTTGATGCCAGTGGTCTTAAAAAGGCATACATCTGCTTAGGACTGCACTGTTACACTGTCCAGTATACTAGGAATGGTCAGATACATTTCCCATTGTGTACAATAAGATAATCCATTTAGATATTTGTGTGATATTTTCCTTAGCACAAGGTATCTGTTTCTAGTCTAATATATACAAACTGATGTGATTATGACACGATTCAGAATTTGATTTCTACAGTTAAGCTTTGAAGCTGCAGTGCGTTCATAAAACACAAGATGGCAATGGAACTTTAGAAAGCACAGGTCTAAATTAGCCATGTAGTAAGAGGCAGTTTTCTGTCATTTCTCCTGGACTGCAAAAGTGGTATATCCAGGTGAGAAGAAATCGTTACAATTTGGTAAGGGTAATTTTGCAGCTTTTAAAATCGTATCCTATTATTCTTGTTAGGAGAACTGAAAGTTGCTGGGAATTGTAAGGAATCCGTTCATAGAACAAATATTCTCACTTTCAAGCTATTATATTTATTTTCTTTGTGTATACCCTGCCTTTCTCCCAATTTTATTCTCACAACATTTTATCCTTACAACAACCCTGTAAGGTAGGTTAAGCTGAGAATATGTGACTGATCCAGTTTCCTAAGAGAGTAGAATCAATCGCAAACGTGTATCACTTTCACTTACAGATTACCAGCTGTTTGGGGTCTATTGCCTACTCTGATTTTTTCTGGAGAGGATACTGTGTTACAGTGAAGATCAACAGGAGTCTTGTGGCACCATAGACACAAGTTTTTCTATTCTAGCACATGCTTTCATAGACTATAACCCACTCCATCAGATGTTTGTATAAAAACTTATTAGTCTTCAAAGTGACCCAAGATTCCTGTTCATATGTGTATGTTGTGAATCTGTGTCACTTCATCCTGGTCAGTTTGAAACAGTGGGGGGATAATCTGGCTATCTCTGGCTGCTGCTCTACTCCCTCCCCCTTTGGATTGGGCTGCCCGCCCTTGAGTGGTCAAGCAGTCACTTCACTGTGTACTGACTATGCAGCTTCATGTGTTTTACTGATCTGAACAAGTGTCAGAAAGATACAGTCTTGTAACACATTTGGGTCGTATAAATAGAAGTGACCTCTTAGGAGCAGCAGGGCCCCCCCCTCCCCAATACCATGGAGACTCTAGTCTAGACAATGCTTTTGAGTCACTGCTTCTTCACATACTACCCAGCCTCAGTGGATTCTGTATTCGATTGATAATTACAGGCCTTTGTAGACTGAATTACAGCAGAACACAAATAACAACAAAAATTACTCTCAGCTAATACACGGACAACAACTAAAGCATTACAAACTACAGGGGCAAAACTGAATGCTCTGAAAACACAACATACATTTAAATGCAGCTCCCATGCTTGGTGACATCCCAAAGTTGAACTCAACCCTGACGTTCAAGCACCCTGACGTTTCCTACCCGCCCTTTGTCCTACAGTCAGGTGTGCTTCTCAGAACTCTGCTCTGGGAGGATAGGGAGACCCTTGGATGCTGCTATGCAATTGAGTCCCATCTCTAGAGCAGGGGATTGTGAAAAATGATAGGGAGGTTTTTAAAAACTGGGAATCCTAACCCACCTCGCAAAATGTCCACCTCCAAGAGTCTGCAAACTTTTACCATTTTGAGCAGATCAGTTTCTCCTCTTCCCAGTTTTTTTTCCCTTTACTTGTCTGTTCTCAACATTCCAACCCTTCTGGGGCATATTTAGTCCTCAGGCTAGGGTGGGTGGGTTTGGGCAAGGGTTTGAGGAGTCAGACCACCGGAAGGGCGACCAGCCCTGCATATTTTGGATGCTGGTAGGCAGTAGGATTCATAACCCTTCATGTGGCTGGCTTGGATAGACCAGGTGTCCTGTAGAAGGATTATATCAGCTTTCATAAGAAAGTCACTGAAATATGAGTTTGGAGATTTATTTCCCCATCCTGTGATGTTCCATGATAGGATGGAGAGTTTTGTGGAAGCCTGACGTCACTGGGTATGGTCCATGGTTGAAATTTCAGGGGAGCCGTGCAGAACACATCCATTTCCCTGCACCCTGGACAGGATAGGCCAGGGGTCGGGGAACCCGTGGCTCGCGAGCCGCATGCGGCTCTTCCGCCGCTGTTCTGCGGCTCCATGAGCCAAGCCGCTGGCCCCATCCTCGCCCGCCCTGCAGGCAGCAGGGCGGGCACATCTGTCGCCCAAGGCCGGCTAGGCCGCGCCACGGGCTTTGCCTCCCGCCGGCCCCGCTGGTTGCGGGTCCGCCAGCCCCATCCTCACCTGCCCTGCAGGCGCGGGGGGCAAGCGGGCGGGGGGGCGAGCAAGCAAGTGGGTGGGGGACGAGCGAGTGGGGGGGAGCGGGGGGGAGCCAAATGGTTCTTTGAGGGGAAAAGGTTCCCGACCCCCGGGATAGGCGATGTGGTATGTATTTCCGGAGCTGCAGAGGGACAGTCAGTTGGAATATCTTCGGAAGTGCTTGGCCGGGGTGGGTCATCCAAGGAGCTGCTGGGAAAATGTATTTCATTTGGAACTTGGGTAGAGGTGCCAAAAGGTCCATTAAGTGCCTGTGGGGCAATCTGACACCTGTGAAGATATAGCATCCATTGCTGTGGACATAGTAAAGTACAACTCTGTTGTTTGGGATTGTGTCAGTCTCAGTTCTTCAAGTTCCTTAAACCATGATTTCCCAGGGGTTGTGGCAAGGTTGTCACTGCTCAGTACGTTTGCAGACCTGAGGTCTAATTCAAAGTCCCAGTGAGTGGATGGAGTTTGATGGGGATCATTTTCTAACGAGAGAGAAGGAACAATATGGGTGGACGGGACGGGGTAAGTGGTCATTGGAAGACACAGGGGTTCAGAGCAGTTTGCTGGTGATAAATCTGGCAAAGGCTCTGGGATTGTGGCGTTGTGGTCTGTGATCTTAGTGGTAGATGATCCAGGGTCCACCAGGGTAGGGCAGACTGGATAAAGGTTGCACAGAGACTGGCAATCGGCTGCATGCATGTTGTTTGTGGTCTCTTCTGCTAGCATTTTGATGTTCCAGTTTTTCGATGTTCCCTTTGAGGAGACTTCTCTCCTTTTTTTTGAAAGTTTATAAGCCCAGACCGGGCAAGCCTGATCTCATCAGATCTTGGAAGCCAACCAGGGTCAGCGTTGGTTAGTGTTTGAATTGGAGTCCATCAAGGAAATCCAAGGTCGCTATGCAGAGACAGGCAGTGGCCAACGACCTCTGAACCTCTCGTGCCTTGAAAGCTGGCCAAGTTGCCATAAGTCAGCTGAAACCAAGGCAAAAAAGGCTTACAAATTTAATTGCTGACTAGGAATCTCTTGTATTATCCTGTCTGTGGGTTACTCAGTTTTGTGACTTCTGTCAGCCAATACAGAGACCAGCTATTTTACTGATGTATATGGTGATATCCCATTCATATGATAGCAAAATCTAATATTATAGATTGAATAGCTGCTTCTGCTGCCACCCCACTGCTTGCAATTGGGGGGGGGGGGCGATTTTAGTATTTGCTCCGAGGTCCATTTTGAGCAGGTACAGCACTGAAAGGAATATACTGACTTTCAAAGATTCACTATTTGCTATTAGAATTTCAGAACAGTGGATACCGTTTATATTTAATTGCCACATAAAGCTCAAAAGTATTTTCATAATTAGTAAACTTCTTTCTCTCGTATAATAATTATTTCAGTAGGCAAAGTGCTTTAGATTGTTAAATCACTGTGTTGTTCGGTTAACGTAATTATGGAAACATTCTTTCAAACTGATGACTCTTACCTATTATAATTACAGATTTTACAACTCAGCAAACACAAATAGAAGAAAGCAAACCCTACTTATTATGACAACATGTATTCTGATAGTCGAGAGCTGCAAACTTAATTGCAGACTTGGGTAGATGGTATAATTCCATAATGAGTACCAAAACTGTGCTTTCTAGACGTATAAGTTATTGCATAGGACTTGGAGATTCCTTGGAGAAGATGTGTTTTGGCAAATTAGGCCAAAGTTGTCCCGGGAACTTTGAGGGTCTGATGAGGTTATCAAACAAGTGGTCAGTTTTTCACAACAGTGAGGCTGAAAGCGTCTTCAATATTTTCCTGCTTAGCTTTCTTGGCATTCTGCACTTTAAAAGTGTCAATTACAAGTACATCTATACTAACTTAAATAGAACAAAGGCAAATTTTAGAGCACTGCTAGCAATGTGTACAAAACAGCATGCTTGTATTGGAAGGACTGGACAATATTCAGGTGACTGCAACAAGCCATTCATGTTGCCAGAATGCAGAGGAAGATCCTTTTCCTAATTTCCACTCAAAATCATTCACCGGTTTTAACAGAAGGAGTTTTATGTCCCTCGCGCTCAACGGGATTCCCATCTTTCCATGATTTTATTTACTTTTGAAACTGTGTTGAAAATGCCGTCACTTGTATCTTACCACAGGAAAAGACAAAGAAGAGCACGGTGCAAGGTGAAGAGTTTATTTAGCTCTTCTGGATCCCCATGTGTTTTGCCGTTTGCTTCACCAGGGGATCTTCTGTAGAAATTCCTCAGCTCCGCTGTCTGTCACAATACTAGAACCAGGGGGCATTCATTGAAAATGCTGGGGGGAAGAATTAGGACTAATAAAAGGAAACACTTCTTCACACAACGTGTGATTGGTGTTTGGAATATGCTGCCACAGGAGGTGGTGATGGCCACTAACCTGGATAGCTTTGAAAAGGGCTTGGACAGATTTATGGAGGAGAAGTCGATCTATGGCTACCAATCTTGATCCTCCTTGATCTCAGATTGCAAATGCCTTAGCAGACCAGGTGCTCAGGAGCAGCAGCAGCAGCAGCAGGCCATTGCTTTCACATCCTGCATGTGAGCTCCCAAAGGCACTTGGTGGGCCACTGCGCGTAGCAGAGTGCTGGACTAGATGGACTCTGGTCTGATCCAGCTGGCTAGTTCTTATGTTCTTATGTTCTTATGTTCTGTTAGCAGTGGTTGCGGAACTGAAGCGTGGATAGGGTTGCCAGCCTCCAGATAGGTCTAGTGATTTACTGTTACCATTGATCTCCAGATGACCACGATCAGTTCCCCTTGAGAAAATGGCCATTTAGAAAGTGAACTCTATGGCCTTGCGCTCCCTTGGAGAAGATGCCCTTCGGGGATGGGGCGGTATAAAAGTCCAAACAATAAATAAATAAAATAAATAAATGTGTTTTGGCAAATTAGGCCTTTCTCCTCCCCCAAACCCTGCCCTTTAGGTTCCTTTTTCAAAATCTCCCTGGAGCTGGCCATTCTCGTAACAGTGGAAATACAGAAGAGAGGTGCTCTTCAGATGATAGAGCAACTCTTGCAGTAGTGAAGAGGCATTTGGCAGGGGGCACTTTGCCTATTCCAGCATTTCACCACAGAGCCAGAGGTGGGATCCCGCAGGTTCTCACAGGTTCCCAGGAGTAGGTTACTAATTATTTGTGTGTGCCGAGAGGGGGTTACTAATGGGTGATTTTGCCACGTGATTTTTGCCTTAGTTACGCCCCTCCTCTCAGCAGTAGCGCGCAGAACTTGAAGCAGTCTAGCAGGAGGTGCACCAGCGTGCGTGGCAGCCTGCGCCTGCATGCATTCGTTTCCCACCCAAGGACTGGCGAAGCGGCTGCGTCCTTGCCACAGCCCCACCCAGGAATGCCCTGCCCCCGTAATGCCCGGCCACGCCCCCGTTGTGCCCCGTCCAGCCCCATTGGCGCAACGCCACAGTTTGAATCCCACCACCATGGGAACCTGTTACTAAGATTTTTGGATCCCACCACTGCACAGAGCTCCACGCTGTCATTCCCAGGGCTTCTGAGAGGCATCCTGTGTCCTTAAGGGTCCCTTTTGAGCCTTGCCTGAAATACTGCCCAAGTCCAAAGCAAACATCCTGTGAATGCAAATCACATGACTTTTTCCAGGGCCAGAGGCTCTGAGTGGCCTCAGGATGTTGACCTCCTGTCTCATCCCTCATAACTATGGAAGAAAAGGCTGCCAAACTGAGATACCTACAGACACAACAGGGGATTTTACACACCCTTTGAACTTCTCTGGTATGCAGAAAAATATGGGTTTTTTTTAAATTAACCAAAAAGAAAAGGAGAAACACTCCCTTAAATTGGCTGTTGCGCATGACATTTTGAGATATAAGAAGGGATTTGCAGTAGTTTCTATCTGTATAGGACCCTACCTGATTTAATCCTAAAATGTAATTGCAGGGAACCCCTATATGGGCTCCCCCTCCCTTCCACAGCTGCTTTTTAGGGTCAAATAGCATATTAGGATTTCCAGTCATGAAATGCCAGTGTCACATTTGGCCCTGAGTGGTTTGCTTGCATTTCAGTCGTCCCATTCCACACAATTAATGACTCTGCCCCCCCACCCCCGGCCCGTGTTCATCATCAGGAACCCAGTCGTTTAAATACATGATGGGTGAACTGTCCTCTGCTTGAATCCTAATTTGGTCGTAAATTACAAGTGGCTAATAAACTATGAATAGCACCTTTGAATACTCATTTAAAAGGTCTAAATTGCCCTAGTTCATGTGTGGGTGATGGCAGGGAATTTCCTAGGCAATCACATCATGCTCCGCTTGTCTCCTGTGTCACTGCCCGGAGAACAGGGTGGCCTCAGAGATGATGGAAGCTGGCCGTCCCTGTGCCAGAATCTTACAGACAGCAAAGCCAATGAGATGCCACCATGATTTAAATCATAGGTGTCAAACTCGCGCCCTCCAGATGTTATGGACTACAGTTCCCATCATCCCCTGCCAGCATCATGCTGGCAGGGGATGATGGGAACTGTCCCCACCCCCCCCCCCTCATTGCCCCCCCACCCCCCCCCCCCCCCACCCCCCCCCCCCCCCACCCCCCCCCCCCCCCACCCCCCCCCCCCCCCACCCCCCCCCCCCCCCACCCCCCCCCCCCCCCACCCCCCCCCCCCCCCACCCCCCCCCCCCCCCACCCCCCCCCCCCCCCACCCCCCCCCCCCCCCACCCCCCCCCCCCCCCACCCCCCCCCCCCCCCACCCCCCCCCCCCCCCACCCCCCCCCCCCCCCACCCCCCCCCCCCCCCACCCCCCCCCCCCCCCACCCCCCCCCCCCCCCACCCCCCCCCCCCCCCACCCCCCCCCCCCCCCACCCCCCCCCCCCCCCACCCCCCCCCCCCCCCACCCCCCCCCCCCCCCACCCCCCCCCCCCCCCACCCCCCCCCCCCCCCACCCCCCCCCCCCCCCACCCCCCCCCCCCCCCACCCCCCCCCCCCCCCACCCCCCCCCCCCCCCACCCCCCCCCCCCCCCACCCCCCCCCCCCCCCACCCCCCCCCCCCCCCACCCCCCCCCCCCCCCACCCCCCCCCCCCCCCACCCCCCCCCCCCCCCACCCCCCCCCCCCCCCACCCCCCCCCCCCCCCACCCCCCCCCCCCCCCACCCCCCCCCCCCCCCACCCCCCCCCCCCCCCACCCCCCCCCCCCCCCACCCCCCCCCCCCCCCACCCCCCCCCCCCCCCACCCCCCCCCCCCCCCACCCCCCCCCCCCCCCACCCCCCCCCCCCCCCACCCCCCCCCCCCCCCACCCCCCCCCCCCCCCACCCCCCCCCCCCCCCACCCCCCCCCCCCCCCACCCCCCCCCCCCCCCACCCCCCCCCCCCCCCACCCCCCCCCCCCCCCACCCCCCCCCCCCCCCACCCCCCCCCCCCCCCACCCCCCCCCCCCCCCACCCCCCCCCCCCCCCACCCCCCCCCCCCCCCACCCCCCCCCCCCCCCACCCCCCCCCCCCCCCACCCCCCCCCCCCCCCACCCCCCCCCCCCCCCACCCCCCCCCCCCCCCACCCCCCCCCCCCCCCACCCCCCCCCCCCCCCACCCCCCCCCCCCCCCACCCCCCCCCCCCCCCACCCCCCCCCCCCCCCACCCCCCCCCCCCCCCACCCCCCCCCCCCCCCACCCCCCCCCCCCCCCACCCCCCCCCCCCCCCACCCCCCCCCCCCCCCACCCCCCCCCCCCCCCACCCCCCCCCCCCCCCACCCCCCCCCCCCCCCACCCCCCCCCCCCCCCACCCCCCCCCCCCCCCACCCCCCCCCCCCCCCACCCCCCCCCCCCCCCACCCCCCCCCCCCCCCACCCCCCCCCCCCCCCACCCCCCCCCCCCCCCACCCCCCCCCCCCCCCACCCCCCCCCCCCCCCACCCCCCCCCCCCCCCACCCCCCCCCCCCCCCACCCCCCCCCCCCCCCACCCCCCCCCCCCCCCACCCCCCCCCCCCCCCACCCCCCCCCCCCCCCACCCCCCCCCCCCCCCACCCCCCCCCCCCCCCACCCCCCCCCCCCCCCACCCCCCCCCCCCCCCACCCCCCCCCCCCCCCACCCCCCCCCCCCCCCACCCCCCCCCCCCCCCACCCCCCCCCCCCCCCACCCCCCCCCCCCCCCACCCCCCCCCCCCCCCACCCCCCCCCCCCCCCACCCCCCCCCCCCCCCACCCCCCCCCCCCCCCACCCCCCCCCCCCCCCACCCCCCCCCCCCCCCACCCCCCCCCCCCCCCACCCCCCCCCCCCCCCACCCCCCCCCCCCCCCACCCCCCCCCCCCCCCACCCCCCCCCCCCCCCACCCCCCCCCCCCCCCACCCCCCCCCCCCCCCACCCCCCCCCCCCCCCACCCCCCCCCCCCCCCACCCCCCCCCCCCCCCACCCCCCCCCCCCCCCACCCCCCCCCCCCCCCACCCCCCCCCCCCCCCACCCCCCCCCCCCCCCACCCCCCCCCCCCCCCACCCCCCCCCCCCCCCACCCCCCCCCCCCCCCACCCCCCCCCCCCCCCACCCCCCCCCCCCCCCACCCCCCCCCCCCCCCACCCCCCCCCCCCCCCACCCCCCCCCCCCCCCACCCCCCCCCCCCCCCACCCCCCCCCCCCCCCACCCCCCCCCCCCCCCACCCCCCCCCCCCCCCACCCCCCCCCCCCCCCACCCCCCCCCCCCCCCACCCCCCCCCCCCCCCACCCCCCCCCCCCCCCACCCCCCCCCCCCCCCACCCCCCCCCCCCCCCACCCCCCCCCCCCCCCACCCCCCCCCCCCCCCACCCCCCCCCCCCCCCACCCCCCCCCCCCCCCACCCCCCCCCCCCCCCACCCCCCCCCCCCCCCACCCCCCCCCCCCCCCACCCCCCCCCCCCCCCACCCCCCCCCCCCCCCACCCCCCCCCCCCCCCACCCCCCCCCCCCCCCACCCCCCCCCCCCCCCACCCCCCCCCCCCCCCACCCCCCCCCCCCCCCACCCCCCCCCCCCCCCACCCCCCCCCCCCCCCACCCCCCCCCCCCCCCACCCCCCCCCCCCCCCACCCCCCCCCCCCCCCACCCCCCCCCCCCCCCACCCCCCCCCCCCCCCACCCCCCCCCCCCCCCACCCCCCCCCCCCCCCACCCCCCCCCCCCCCCACCCCCCCCCCCCCCCACCCCCCCCCCCCCCCACCCCCCCCCCCCCCCACCCCCCCCCCCCCCCACCCCCCCCCCCCCCCACCCCCCCCCCCCCCCACCCCCCCCCCCCCCCACCCCCCCCCCCCCCCACCCCCCCCCCCCCCCACCCCCCCCCCCCCCCACCCCCCCCCCCCCCCACCCCCCCCCCCCCCCACCCCCCCCCCCCCCCACCCCCCCCCCCCCCCACCCCCCCCCCCCCCCACCCCCCCCCCCCCCCACCCCCCCCCCCCCCCACCCCCCCCCCCCCCCACCCCCCCCCCCCCCCACCCCCCCCCCCCCCCACCCCCCCCCCCCCCCACCCCCCCCCCCCCCCACCCCCCCCCCCCCCCACCCCCCCCCCCCCCCACCCCCCCCCCCCCCCACCCCCCCCCCCCCCCACCCCCCCCCCCCCCCACCCCCCCCCCCCCCCACCCCCCCCCCCCCCCACCCCCCCCCCCCCCCACCCCCCCCCCCCCCCACCCCCCCCCCCCCCCACCCCCCCCCCCCCCCACCCCCCCCCCCCCCCACCCCCCCCCCCCCCCACCCCCCCCCCCCCCCACCCCCCCCCCCCCCCACCCCCCCCCCCCCCCACCCCCCCCCCCCCCCACCCCCCCCCCCCCCCACCCCCCCCCCCCCCCACCCCCCCCCCCCCCCACCCCCCCCCCCCCCCACCCCCCCCCCCCCCCACCCCCCCCCCCCCCCACCCCCCCCCCCCCCCACCCCCCCCCCCCCCCACCCCCCCCCCCCCCCACCCCCCCCCCCCCCCACCCCCCCCCCCCCCCACCCCCCCCCCCCCCCACCCCCCCCCCCCCCCACCCCCCCCCCCCCCCACCCCCCCCCCCCCCCACCCCCCCCCCCCCCCACCCCCCCCCCCCCCCACCCCCCCCCCCCCCCACCCCCCCCCCCCCCCACCCCCCCCCCCCCCCACCCCCCCCCCCCCCCACCCCCCCCCCCCCCCACCCCCCCCCCCCCCCACCCCCCCCCCCCCCCACCCCCCCCCCCCCCCACCCCCCCCCCCCCCCACCCCCCCCCCCCCCCACCCCCCCCCCCCCCCACCCCCCCCCCCCCCCACCCCCCCCCCCCCCCACCCCCCCCCCCCCCCACCCCCCCCCCCCCCCACCCCCCCCCCCCCCCACCCCCCCCCCCCCCCACCCCCCCCCCCCCCCACCCCCCCCCCCCCCCACCCCCCCCCCCCCCCACCCCCCCCCCCCCCCACCCCCCCCCCCCCCCACCCCCCCCCCCCCCCACCCCCCCCCCCCCCCACCCCCCCCCCCCCCCACCCCCCCCCCCCCCCACCCCCCCCCCCCCCCACCCCCCCCCCCCCCCACCCCCCCCCCCCCCCACCCCCCCCCCCCCCCACCCCCCCCCCCCCCCACCCCCCCCCCCCCCCACCCCCCCCCCCCCCCACCCCCCCCCCCCCCCACCCCCCCCCCCCCCCACCCCCCCCCCCCCCCACCCCCCCCCCCCCCCACCCCCCCCCCCCCCCACCCCCCCCCCCCCCCACCCCCCCCCCCCCCCACCCCCCCCCCCCCCCACCCCCCCCCCCCCCCACCCCCCCCCCCCCCCACCCCCCCCCCCCCCCACCCCCCCCCCCCCCCACCCCCCCCCCCCCCCACCCCCCCCCCCCCCCACCCCCCCCCCCCCCCACCCCCCCCCCCCCCCACCCCCCCCCCCCCCCACCCCCCCCCCCCCCCACCCCCCCCCCCCCCCACCCCCCCCCCCCCCCACCCCCCCCCCCCCCCACCCCCCCCCCCCCCCACCCCCCCCCCCCCCCACCCCCCCCCCCCCCCACCCCCCCCCCCCCCCACCCCCCCCCCCCCCCACCCCCCCCCCCCCCCACCCCCCCCCCCCCCCACCCCCCCCCCCCCCCACCCCCCCCCCCCCCCACCCCCCCCCCCCCCCACCCCCCCCCCCCCCCACCCCCCCCCCCCCCCACCCCCCCCCCCCCCCACCCCCCCCCCCCCCCACCCCCCCCCCCCCCCACCCCCCCCCCCCCCCACCCCCCCCCCCCCCCACCCCCCCCCCCCCCCACCCCCCCCCCCCCCCACCCCCCCCCCCCCCCACCCCCCCCCCCCCCCACCCCCCCCCCCCCCCACCCCCCCCCCCCCCCACCCCCCCCCCCCCCCACCCCCCCCCCCCCCCACCCCCCCCCCCCCCCACCCCCCCCCCCCCCCACCCCCCCCCCCCCCCACCCCCCCCCCCCCCCACCCCCCCCCCCCCCCACCCCCCCCCCCCCCCACCCCCCCCCCCCCCCACCCCCCCCCCCCCCCACCCCCCCCCCCCCCCACCCCCCCCCCCCCCCACCCCCCCCCCCCCCCACCCCCCCCCCCCCCCACCCCCCCCCCCCCCCACCCCCCCCCCCCCCCACCCCCCCCCCCCCCCACCAAAATCGGGACATTTTAAAAACCCCGCGGGACGCGGGACTAATTAGTCAAAAGCGGGACGTCTGGTCACACTAATGTAGTCTGACCTGAACCTCAACAATCTATATTCACAAGCACATACTCACAGGCCAAATACCCACTGCTGGCATTCCCTGGCCGCACTCCACTCTGCCACAAAACGTCACACCAGAAGTGCTCTTGCTTTCCCCGGGGAAAACGAGAAGCACGCACAGGGCAAGAGGAAGTGCCCTGGGACAAGAAATCTTGCCTTGATGCGCCTCCTCTCACAGCGCACCACAAACAGGAAGTGTGTCAGGACAAGATTTCTTGCCATGACACACTTCATGTGATCAGCCACAGACAGTGGCGTAGCGCCAAGGGGACAGGGGGCGCAACGCACCGAGTGCATGCCAGTGCAGGCGCATGGTGGAGGCATTCCGGGGCATTCCGGGGCGGGGCGCAGGGCACACGCATGTCCCATGTGCAGTTCCCCCTCGCTCCAGCCTTGTCCACAGACCACTCACCATGTGCTCGTGTCTCGTGTTGAACCCTGTTATATTGGTCCTACTCTTCTCTTTACCTGTTTATGATGTTTCACTTTCCCCCACCTTCCCTCCAGACCAAGAACCCATCCTCTGAGGGTGGAGGCTCTTAATCTGAAAGGATGCTCCTTGGATGAGAGGAAGGCTTCAAATATGGCTCGTGCGGTTGCCAGCTCTGGCTTGAGAAATACCAGGAGATTTGGGGGAAGGGGAAGCTCTCAGCAGGAAATAATACCATTGATATGGTATTCCAAATTCCATTATATTCTAAATACCTGCCATTTTCTCCTAGGGAGCTAATCTTGATCATCTGAAGTTTGACAACCCTAATGAGTGGTATGATAAGGGTATGATCCTCTGATTTCTAAAGGTGCCCATTGTTTTCTAGCCAATGGAAATTAGATCCTTGCTTTGAAAAAGAAAGCACCAGTCTTTCCGATGCAGCAACAGTCAAACACAGCTATTGTTCAGGTGACACGTTTTACAACCTTGGCTTGATGAATGTAGCTGCAGTTGTTAATCTGGGTAACCTGTTATTTTTGAAAATGGATCTTCAGTCTAAATCTGCGGCTTTTAAATTCCACAGATCGCAGCAAACATTATTTAACTTCTTGGCATTCTATTGATGGGTAACTCCAATTTTTTTTTTCCCCTTGGAGAATAAACTTTTCGTGAAAAAGTCATTTCAAGGGATTCAGCTGCAATGCTCCAATCTTCTTTAACCTATGGTTGCTGCAGACTCCTGCCGTACCCAGAGGGAATATATATTTTATAAGGGAACAGGTTGTTTTGTTTGCACAGGAAGGGATATAATCAACATAAAAGCAGTGAGAGAGACAACTAATGAAAATGATTTTATTTCTCTTATTAAAAAGCATTTATCACTGAGCTCTGTTTTTTTAAGCTGTATCTTTATCGGAAATAGTAAGCAAAAAAAATCTAGAGGAGGTTCTATATATATTTTAAATGCTCTGACATTTTTTACAGGGACTCAAAAGCAGTTCATCATTTGAAGTGGTTAATTATTTGAATTACATCTTGTGTGCAAGTACAGAGGCTGTATTTTTTAAAAAAAACCTGAAGAAATTGAACTAATTTAGCTGGATGTAATATGGTTATTTTTAAAAATCATGGTATTTCCCATTGTGGAATTATGCTTCTGAGACAAGTGCTGAGCAGGGATTTAGTTGCTTACTTAGTCGCTCACAAGCCTTCTGTGGACATTATGGTGGTGTTCTGTTCTCACACATCAGGAGCACTTGGGTCTCCATGATGGACCTCGAAACACAATCCCAAAGTGTGAATTGAGCAACTAATGGAGGCATGGGTAGTTGAGATCCAGTGGTCTAGCGCCAAGGGGATGGGGGGGGCAATGCACCGGGCGCGCGCCAGTGGCGGGGGCGAACGGGGCGCAGGGCACACACATACCCCGTGCACAGTTCCCCCTTGCTCCAGCTCTGTTCAGATCACCAATTGTTTGGAAAGCTGAGAGAGAATGAACAAAGTAGTGTCTTGAGAACAATAAAGTTTTATTTAGATCACAAGAGAAAAGGGAGATTTGAGTATCTAAAACACCTCATCAGTCTAGACCAGGGGTCTCCAACCTATGACCCTCCAGATGTTCATGGACTATTATTCCCATCAGGCATCGTCAGCATGATCAAATGGCAGAGCTGATGGGATGGGAAAGGCAGCCCAAGAACATCTGGAAACCCCTGGTCTGGACCATCATCTGTTGATGTAGCCTGTTCACTGTTCCAAGAAAGAGCCTTACATTAAGGCATTCTGGAAGTTTAAACCTTCCAGGACAACATAATACTCCTGCAGTTTTATTTCTACCGTATTGTCTTTTGTCACTAACAGTGCAATTCATTGGGTGGGGGGATAAAAGGGAGCTGGCATGACCATGGAGCTGGTGTCATTGCCAGTCCACGCTACTTAAGTGGCACTTATGCTGCTGCAGGAGCAATACATGCCAGCGTTGCCCAGACACCATCGCAGTCTTGCATCAGCACTTCTCTGAAGCAGAGGCTGGCACCAATGGAGGCATTCCTGGAGGCGGAGCCAACCTTAGCCAGCTTATTGAGACCTTCCAGCCTGGGAACGCCCACTTTTGTCCACACCAGCAAAAAGGCAGGCACAGCCCAGAGGCTGGAGGGGGTCCTTCCAGCGGGACAGTGGTCGTTTCCCCACTTACCATCTGCTGCGCGCTACTCTCGCCAAGTAGCACGGGGTCCCGCGGCACTCCCCACTACAGGGGCGGCGACAACGCAGCCACCCCGACGCTGCCGCTCTCATGCCCCCTCAGCGTGCATCATTCCTGGTGCTCCGCAAAATGGCACCTTTTGATGACCCCGCGCAGAGCGCAGGGTTGTGGGGAAGTCCAGGAGCGCACCAGAAATGACGCGTGCTGAGAGTAGCGTGCAGCAAAGGGTGGTCGATGGTAAGTGGGGAAACGACCAGTAAGTTTTCTTTTCATCTTTCCTTGCTGCTCAGCCAGGAACCCCTGTGGAGTTCTTCAGTCGCACTGCCTCCATCTGCCACCCCTTTGTGGACTGGGTGGCCTGTTTCAGTTGCTACACTTTTACCTTCTACATATTCCTCCTCGTGTTTGGTTGCATATTCTTTTGCTGACACCTTCTTTTCCCGAGCAAATGATCTGCTCCAAGCACGCGCAGTCAGCCAGTAGCACAGCCAGGAACAGAACCTGCACGTCCTCCCCTCGCACGGGGCCTTCCCTTGCCACTCGTCCCCCGTGGATCAGGACAGATTAACCTTTAATGTGCTGCAGCTCTTCTGATCTGCAATCAGCATTCCCCGATGCAATTTAAAATGCTTGCCGGGACAGTCTGGCAAGATCAGATAATATTTCCACTTAAGGAGAAAGGAGTGCCGGCTGCAAGACCTCTAAAGGTGCAGGAGTCATACTTTCGATTCTTTCTCGGTAGGTTGGGAGATAAATTTGGGTGGTTTTAAAAATATCCCTTTTCCAGCAAAAAAGAGCTGTCCGAATCCATTGCTTATATGATTTGCTGACATCTATGTACAGTTTTTAAAATGCTTCTAATCCATTTGGCTTAATTTCTGAAATCAGTGGCAAATTTCATTGGATGGACTAGATTAGGAATAAGGGAAGCTTCAGATAAAATATGGACTACAATTCCCATCAGGCAATTGGCCATGGTGGCAGGGGCTGATGGGAATTGTAGTCCATGAACATCTGGAGAGCCACAGGTTGCAGACCCCTAGACTAAGCAGTTCTATCTATCTATCTATCTATCTATCTATCTATCTATCTATCTATCTATCTATCTAGATAGATAGATAGATAGATAGATAGATAGATAGATAGATAGATAGATAGATAGATAGATAGATAGATAGATAGATAGATAGATAGATAGATAGATAGATAGGTAGATAGGTAGATAGGTAGATAGGTAGATAGGTAGCTATCCAATCCTAACCCAGATAGCCAAGTCTAGAAGGATACCATGATCAATGCCACAGAGAGGTCCAGGAGAATCAATAGAGTGGCACTCCATCTCTCCATCCCTGGGTGCAGGTCGTCCACTAGGGCATCCGCTAGGATGATTAAGGCTGTTTCGGTCTCATAAATTGCTGATTGGGTCTCTTTGGTGGAGAAAAAAACAAGTTGATTTGGTTTGATTCCCCTCTGTTAAATGCAAGGCCAGATGAATAAAACAGAACGGGAACATTTTGACTTGTGCCAGAACTCCACCCACATATCCGCAGCAAACTGTCTGACAGCTAGGAATGGACCCAACCCTGAAATTAGATCTTGCTTCAATCCCAGCCTTTCATGAGACAGATTCAGTTCCAGGCTCTCCTTTGTCAGGTTAGGATCTTGTTCGGAACAACAAATTCAACCAGCAAAACGAAACGTTCCATGGGATTCAGGGGCAGAGGACAAAATACACCCACGGAAGCTAATTGCTGATCTAATATTGGAAAGAGACGAAAGGAGGTGGAAAGGTTCTCATCCCACACGTATTGCAGGAGTGAGTGGGACTGTGTTTCATTAATGAGAGAAACTGCTACATAGTCATAGAATTGAAGAGTATTGAAGCAAGTTGCAGTTACTGCTTTCCCAGGATTGCCAATTCAAGTTTGGGAAACACCTGGAGATCTAGGGGATAGAACCTGGGTGGTGGGGGGTCAGGGAGTGGAAGGACCTCAACAGGGTATAATGCCATAGAATCCACCCTCCAAATCAGCTGTCTTCTTCAAGGGAATTCATCAATGTTGTCTAGGGATCAGTTCTCTGTCTGGGGGTATCTCCAGGCCCCACCTTCTTCTTCCATCTTCTTCTCCACCCTCTTCCAGCTACCTAAGTAGAACCACTGTTTTCAGACCCTGACCTGTACATGTGACAGTTCAGTACTTAATGTAAGGCTCTTTCTTGGAACAGTGAACAGTACTTTGGTGGCCAAACTATTTGGATCGCTGCTAGCTTTTAAATTGTGCAAGTGAGTACAGGTGGAAATGCATCTGCTCCCACCCACTGGGCTCACACCCTGCTGGTGGGATACATTCAGCGTAAGTTCTAGAACAACCAATGCATGCACATGTAGTAAGCACATACATTCTCCAGGGCCAGTGTGGTATACCATGGGGTGTAGTAGTCAACATGCTGGACAAAGCTTAGGAAAATTGGAGGACAATTCCCTACTAGATTTCAACATCTCCTCTGAAAAAGAACTGCAGTTCAATTCAATTCCAATTTCAATAAGCCTTTATTGGCATACAGAACATACAATATAAATACAGTTAAAATTACAAGATAAAACTTCACACTGGATCATAAGTTCAGTTCGCAAACCCCAGCCAGAAACTTTGCCACTGCGAGACAACAGTCAAGATCATTACAGTTTAAGAGCATATTTACTTTATCAAGCTCTGTCAGGGTTTTCATAGAGTCAATGACCTGTAATAATAAGCTGGATCTTCGATTCTGGTAAAGTGGGCAGTGGAAGAGAATGTGCGCAATGGAATCCAGCTGCCCTGGACTGCAGGGGTAAAGCCTCTTATCGTTTGGTAGACCCTTGAGTCTTCCTCTATGGAGCGGGGATGGCATAATATTAAATCTAGCCAGCATGTAGGCTCTCCTATATATAGGGTTGGTAAGCGCCATGACATAGTAGGCTGGCTCTCCCTGCATCAAATGGAATTGCCACCGCCTGCCATGCGAGCAGGATTTGACGACAATAAACTCTTTAGTTGTTGGTAATCCATTGCTAGTAGCCGCTCTTTGATGAGGGCAAATGTCTCAGTAAGGGTTAGCATGTTCAGAGAGTCACTATCATAGCCCAGTTATGGGGCGGAGGGGGATATCCCTAAATTTGAGTTTGCTGTTTAAAAAAAACATAGAAAAGGAATTTTTTACATTGACACGTGAATGACGAATTGAAGATGTGACCTCTTAAATATTTGGGGTCTACCTAGTTGCTGGGAGATCTAGAGCGACCAGTGTTTAAGTCCTAACCCAGATAGACAAGTCCAGTCCTAACCCAGATAGACAAGTCTAGAAGGAGGAGGCCCCCTGATTACGCAGGAGGCCCCCGCAGCATGCTTGCAACTGAAACCTGGTGGGGCAAACTTCCCTGTGCCAATGGATGAGGAAGTTGCCGTGGCCGGGGAGCAAAAGTGGCATGTGGCAAACTTCATTGTACCGGCATACAAGGAAATTGCTGTGCGCCTAATGTTCTTGCTCTCGGCTTTCCCCACAGAAAGCAAGAGTACTTCAGGGGTGTGCCTCGTGCCGTGGTGGGGCAGAGAGAAGAAAAGTTTGGATTTATATCCCCCCCCCTTTCTCTCCTGTAGGAGACTCAAAGGGGCTTACAATCTCCTTGCCCTTCCCCCCTCACAACAAACACCCTGGGAGGTGGGTGGGGCTGAGAGAGCTCCGAGAAGCTGTGACTAGCCCAAGGTCACCCAGCTGGCGTGTGTGAAGTAAGCTCCCCCGTCCGTAATCAATCAGTGTATGTTATTGACTGCTGGAGATTTGAAGAGTTAGGTGCTCTTCACACTGTAAAGCGTGTGGATTAAGCCAACAGGATAAGGTCACCCAAAGGAAACGCTACGGATGGTGCCACTGAGCATGCCTTTTATTGCCCGCAGTTCCGTTATTCTGGGTTTTCCTCCTCTGGCTCACTGTCTTTTTTTGATTATGATCTTTAGTCATCATGCACTTAACTCCATAGCAAGGTGCCCGGGAGAACCTGAAGAGGAGGAATTCCAGATACACGTTGGTGGCTTGTTAATATATTGCAGAAATTAATTTCACCGTTCTGTCATCTGTGTGCCTTCAGGGGTTTTTAAACATTAAAATGCACCCGAGAAACATCTTCAAGCTTATTAAAGGGCTGAAAACTTTGGGAAACCAAACAAAAGCTTTCTCGTGCCGTTTTGGATATGAATACCCGGGAGCAAAATGCCTTGCGTTATATGGCAATAACACTGCATGTCTGAAATGACTAGTTTATTGAGGAATAAATGAAAATGGGGATTTTAAAGCGAGAAAGGCCCAGAACGCTTCCAGAATCTAAAAAGAGTGTGCGTAAGGAAAACTGCGAGGGGCACATTAGAGTGTGTTCAAGATTTATAAATTATTGAAGCATTTCTATCTGGGAGACCTAAAATGGCTTATAAACAAACAAAAAATATACAGCACTCCAGCACTGGGCTGGTCTGCATGGCCACAGAATAAGAACTCTATGGTTCCTGCCCTTCAACTCACACCAGAAGTCTCCAGCTTCTGGCCATGCCAGGCTGAGATACCTGTAACATTCTGCACAATCCCAAACAACGCAGAGCGTACACTTTGGCTCGTTTTAACGCTCTGCCTAACGCTATGACTCTTGGCAGGTATAATAACACTCCATATGAGAACAGGTTATGCCAATGTAATATGGCCGTTGTTGAGACTGTTCAACATGTATTATTGGAATGTCCAATGTACGAGTCGTTACGCTCTATATACATCTGTCCATTGATAGAGAGCTCAAACGATGTCAGGCTACCATCCACTATGAATTTTCTACTCAACGGTTCCTGTGATCTCGTATGTGAGAATGTTGCAAGTTTTTTGAGGAACTATTTGGTCAGGCGCAATCACTGCCTACATAGTAGTAACGGCTAAACTATTTTATGTGTGCGTGAATGTTTATTTATTTATTTATTTATTTTATTGTTATATTTATAAACCGCCCTCCCCCGGAGGGCTTGTGAATGTTCAACGTTGTTTTAATGTATTTTAATATTTTAATGTCTCAGTAGATAAATGCCCCTTTTTACTAACTCTGTAATTTATAATGCCAATAAAGGCTTTGGAATTGGAATTGGATACCTGTAACAAAAGAGGAAACGTGCTCAGCCAGAGAGTGGGGGTGTCGAGCTCAGGTGTGACGAGGGCTGGATATGACATACATGTGACTCCATTGGACCAGGGCCTGGGTGAGAGGATTGCCTCTGCTGACCCCAGAGCAGCACTGGGGGGGGGGGGCTGGACTGGTGAGCCTGCAGCAGGGTGACGTGGCTGCCTTGAGAGGACTCATCAGACCCACAAACCAACTGAGACACACACACACACACCTCTCTAGGCCAGACTGGGATTGGGGGAGGGGTTGCCTCAGATTGCTCATGAGATTGATAAAGCACAGGTAGAAGTAATTATTAATTTTCCAGGTTAAAGCTATGGGGTGTTAAGAGCACTCAGTTTGTGCATACGAAAATTCTCTCTTGCAGTTGGATCCAGGGTTGATGGGCTGTGTTTTCTGTAGAAAATATTGTGTCTGAAAGGTTGGAATAGAGTGTGTGCTTTCACACGTGCTGCATAAATGGCCTTTCAGTTCATTTTGAAGGCACTTTAACAATCATCTGCGAGTGGATTTTGCCATTCCGCACAGCACTCCAGCTGCAAAATGCACTGACAGTGGATTGAAAGCTGTCGTCGTTACGATTGCTGATGTGATTTCCAAAATGAGGAGGAAAGTATCAAATTGTGTTTTTTTCCAACCTTTTGCACGTGTCTCTCAGGCTGTTTGCGTGGCATTCCCTATTATATGGAGGGACTTGCAGCTGAGACCTTGTTTCAGGGGTGCAGTTATTGGCCCTATTATTTTAACTTGCCCCTTAAAAAAAAGGAATGCGGGATGCAACAGATGGATTCACAATGATGCAATCCAAGATGGACGATAGATGCCTTTAGTCTGGCCTACATAACTCATTGGTATAGATTGAGTAGATTTAGAGACTTGTAGGATGTAATAAATGTAGGCTTCATGAATGGCTTTTTTCGGATGTTCTGATTGGATTGCCAAGGCAGTCCATCCTTGACCATTTATGCATGAACTACTTACCCCATGCATGTTTGCTTCACTCTGGGGTTCACACGGGGATTCTCTCCCTAACTCAGCTGAGCCATCATTTTGCCTGCTGGGCGCTTCCTTGTTGTTTCCGTACAGCCTCCAATGGGGAGGTTGCCCGCCACTTTTCCCCTGCCATCTTCGATCTGATAGACCATGTCAGTTTCACTGGATTGATAGACCTTCAGTGTGAATGTTTTTGAATGTTTTTTTTAAAGGAAGGTCCCTCTGATTCTTCTGAAATAGTGACCTGAAGAGTGGGAGTAACTGCTGGGATGTGAGCAAAGGGAAGGTGGGGACGAGCGAGAAAATATGAAGAAAGCTAAATGCATGCCGCTTTTCCCGCTATCTAGTTCAGAATCCTACAACTTGTTAGAACAAAAATTGTTGGAAAGCGAATGGATTAATTTAAGTAGGGCTGCTATGAAAACTTGTTCACCCTTACATCTTTCAATACCCCTATATCAAAACAGGATGGCTCCCTATTTGTATTTTTTTGACTAATCCTATGCAGAGAAGAGCCCTCCCACTTGCTCGCTTCAATGTTTTCCCCTCCGCTTTATTGCGTGGCAGATTTGACAACTTGGAGATGAGCGAAAGGGTCTGCTCTTGTGGTGAACAACAAATTGAAACATTGGCACATCAACTGCTTTGCTGCCCTAAATCTGCTAATATCAGATCAAAATATTCCAATATTCTTTCTAGGATACCTAGTGAAATGGGAGAATCAGGTAGACTTCCTTTCCCTCTGGACAATTCTGACAATGAAACTTGTGAATTGGTAGCACGATTTTTTACTGGAGGTGATGCACAATCAATAATTTATGTTCTATCTTAAACCTTTGTATTTGTGTACCTTTTATCTCAGGTTTTTTATTGTGTGATGATTATTGTTATGCCAAATAAAGGCTTATTATTATTATTATTATTATTAAATGCATGCTGATCTCCTTCGCTTTCCCTGCTAAGGAAGGGGAAAAGGCCCATTTGCAGAGCTTTCAAAAACTATGGGGATTCTCTGATCTGAAGGCAGAGTGACAGCTGAAGGGGGGCAAAACATGTGCGAAACCGAGAATCAAACTCGAAGGGGATGTACACTCAGTGTGAAGGAGATCATAAGTGCATAAATGGCCATTAATCACAAGCGACTAGAGATGCTAGAAAGAAGTCTACTCCCCAAAAAAATACAAACATGTCAATTTCCTCAGCTTTGTAAAGGAGAAATAAAGAAGAGTTATTGTGTTCTACTCTACCATAAAGTGTTGTGAGTTTGACTTCATCATGTACGTGTAGTGGGGCCTCATTTACATCCAAGGCTATGAAGATAAAAATTGAGAACAGTATGGTCAGAGGCTATAAAATTCTGGAAGGACAGAATGAGCCATAATTAAGTAAAATTCAGATTTATGGAGGAAAGGTCAGAGAACTTTCTTGCTATGTTTTTGGATGGTAGGAGTTCTATGTTAAGCAAATGTGAGCAGTTTACTGGACAGATCCATGATTATCTTGTGTTTCTCCATGGCGACAAGAAACTCCAGGAATGAAATCATGAATATATGACAGTATCATCGCACATAAAGTTGATTCACAGACAGGGGGTTGTTATAGCACAACCTTTCCATACCAGATGTTATGGACTACAATTCCCATCAGCCTCTGCCAGTATGGCATGCTGGCAGGGGCTGATGGGAGTTGTAGTCCATAACATCTGGAGTGCCAAAGGTTCGCCACCACGGTTATAGCAGATTTGGCCCTTGACTTATTCCAGACTTTATTTGCCGCCAGTCTAGATGATATTGATGTGCCTCCACTAGATGAGTGGTTTATATGTCCTCAGCAAAGGATATGAAGAGGGGAAATAATTAATTTAAGTGGAGAAACCATTAAGCCAATTGAACAGAGAAATCCATTAGCCAGATCAGAAGGATAAAAGGGCACTAATTAATAAGAGAAGTGTAATATAAATAAGAAAGTGCTGACAGGTAAAAGCCTCAAAATGTGCCGCAGTCAGTTAGCTGAAATAGACCCAGGCCCTGTCAAATGGACCTCTCCTGGGCCATCCAATGGACACTGGAATGCTTTTCTCTGGAACATTTACGGAACCCAAGGAATTGCATTTGTCCTCAGCTACAATACACCAACATCAACCAAAGGCTTTTTCTCACACACACAAAATTTGTGATTTTGGGATGTCTGTTGAGAGATTCCTTGCACCGTGGCTAATCCAACTACCTCTGCTGTCCTGTCTGGGGGCAAGAAGGCTCCACCACAGGCAGAGGCAAAGGACTCATGGGGTCACATGTCCCCGGGTGCATGCCAGCTGGTCATGTGGGGGCAAAGAATTGTCCCCCTCACCCCTCCCCTCAACCCCACCCTCAGTGGTGGGATCCAAAAATTTTAGTAACAGGTTCCCATGGTGGTGGGATTCAAACTGTGGCATAGCGCCAGTGGGGCTGGGCGGGGCACGACGGGGGCATTCCGGGGGTGGGGCTGTGGCAAGGACGCAGCTGCTGCACCAGTCCTTGGGTAGGAAACGAATGCACGCAGGCGCAGGCTGCCACGCACGCCGGTGCACCTCCTGCTAGACTGCTTCAAGTTCTGTGCGCTACTGCTGAGAGGAGGGGCGTAACTAAGGCAAAAATCACGTGGCAAAATCACCAATTAGTAACCCCCTCTCGGCACACACAAATAATTAGTAACCTACTCTCGGGAACCTGTGAGAACCTGCTGGATCCCACCTCTGCCCACCCTGCCAGCCAAAGGAGCAGCCTGAACTGGGCAGCCACTGGGTGTCCCTTGGCCCTGAGCCACCAGCCTGCTTCTTCAGCTAGTGGAGGCTCTGCTGGCTGAAGGAACAGCCTGGCAGGATGGGGCTGAGGGGCAGCCCACAACAGGCTCCCACTGGCTAAGGGGGGCGGTGGGGGGACGCCAGGAGCAGGTGTTGCCCTGGGCACCATTTCCCCCCACACACACACACACATCTCTGACCACAGGCCTCAGAATGGGAAGGAAAGGATGTTCCAGCACCCACTTCCTCTTTATTCCCAAGACTGGCTCCCTCTAGCATCTGTGGCTAGCTGATGACATCCTGAATTGCTGGGATATCCGGCTCTTGCTTCTGGCAGCTGTCACCTCCTTCACCTTCCCTATGCCCGCAGCTGTCCTCAAGTCACCTGGCCTCTCAGTAGCTGCCACTTCTTTGCTCAGCTCCTGCTGGTAAGTGTGCTGCAGGTGACCAGGAGGCTGCCATTCAACCAGCAAGGATGAGATCAGGCCAGTGTCGAGTTCGGGAGCCAGAGTTTTGGGCAAAACTAAAACCTCTGGACCAGGGGTCTGCAACCTGTGGCTCTCCAGATGTTCATGGACTACAAATCCCATCAGCCCCTGCCAGAATGGCCAACTGTAGTCCATGAACATCTGGAGAGCTGCAGGTTGCAGACCCCTGCTCTGGACCATTAATAAAAGCTAAATATATATGAATCAGTTCACAGAGCAGTTGTAAGAACATTTTCCTGAGATCAAGACCCATTACATAGAACTGAGTAGATGGCCCAGACTACCTTGATCTTGTCAGATCTCAGAAGATACTCGGTCAGCACTGGTTAGTACTTGAATGGGAGACCACCAAGGAAATCTAGAGTTGCTACTCAGAGGAAAGCAATGCCAAACCCCCTCTGAACTTCTCTTGCTTTGAAAACCCTACAAGGTTGACTGCAACTTGATAGCACTTTCCAATACCACCAAATGAAGAGATGTCCCTTAAAACCTCCATTATTTATATGTCTAATCCAGATAAATACAATACACTATTGACAATGTGAAAATTAAATAGCAAATATACCCCAATGTAGCCCACACCTTAATAGCTCAAACTGGCCTGATCTCATCAGATCTTGGAAGCTACCTAGGTTCAGCCCTGGTTAGGTGGTGGATGGCGACCACCAATGAAGTCCAGGGATGCTACACACAGGCAACCAATGGCAAAACTTGATAATACTGTCCACCACCAGGATTCCAAGTAGATCTGCTTGGGGTTGCTCTCACAATGCAGCAGACAGAACATTTGATCCCAAGATCTGGATTCGAATCCTTTCTCAACCACAAAACATATTGGATCACCTCAGACAAATAACTTTTGCTCTCAGGCTAATATGCCTCAGATGGTTGTTGTGATGACAAAACAGGCAACTCCAAGTACCCTCTAATGAAACCAAGATGACTTTGTGCTCGAATCTGCTCAGCGAAGGGGGGAAAGTTTTCCTCTGAGGCCAGACTGTCAAAATACAAGCAGACGCGAATAAAGAAAGTTGACCTCGCTTCCCAGTTTGATTTCTTGCAGGACTTCCTGCAGGCTGTAGCCGCCTTCTCATTCGGAGCAAGCACGGCAAGTGCCAAAGAGCATTCCTCTGACAGGACGGAGCAGTGAAAACAAACGCCGCATTTGGAAACCCAGCATCTGCCTGGTTCAAACATTATTTTCCATGTGGCAATGATGTGATTTCGAGCCCCTCTCTTTGCTACGGCTCCCTATACCACCACCCCCCTTCTCCCCACAACAGCCTTAGCAGAGTTTTGAATTATATAATTGTGCTGTTGTGCATCACGTGACGGGCTGAGTAATTCCCTGCAGAAGGAGACAAACTGCATATTAAAAAGCAGAACAAATAGTGTGTTCAGCAACGGCCTCTTCGCTGCCCCCCCTCCCCCCCACCCCCACCCCGCAAGCAAAAAGTCACTTGCTTTTTCCATAGTATTGAAAGAGCCAATTGCTGAAGCAGGCACATGGAGATTTGATCCACAGGAGAAAGCCTGGTGATGGAATGGGGAAATTGCCAGTGGGACGGGGGAATGGTCCTGTTGTCTGTCTTCCTTTTCCTTGATGAGAACAACCGGCTTCGGAAAACCGCTTGCATCTAATCTCCTGCGAAATGAATTGCTCTGTGGAGATCTCAGCCAGGAGCTAGGAGCCTTTGCCCAGTGGAGAGCAGGAGCAGCAAGCCCATTCCTTACAGCTTCTGCCCTTTAAATGCATTATTACTTTTTGGGAGATTGTGCAAGAGAGAGGAGGAGGAGGAGAGGAGAAGGGATAGCTGCCGATCCCTCTGGAAACCACCAGCGTTGCCTGAAGGTATTTATGATCATACTGGCGGGAAAGAGGTGAGGGTAGAAGTTGGACCCCAAATGATGTTTTTTGGCTTTTGTCTTGGTGCCTCTGATGAGATTAGGGACCGGCTCATTCCTCTGCCTTCCTCTCCTGCAAGTTAGCGTGTGAAGAATTATAACTTGTGCCGTCATTCCCCACTACCACACACCCGCACATCTCAGCAAATCCAAAAGGAAAGAGGCAGTCTGGCAGCAGGAGTCTGTGCTGGTGATGTATAGTTGTGTGTATGTATATCCAATCAGGGATTTGCGGTCTGTTTCAGAAGGCATAGCTGTGGGAAAGAGAGGTGCGAAAGAAGCGCTGTAATCCCAAATCAGGTAGGCGAGTTCACAGGCGTTCATTTTTGCGGCTCCGAGCTCGGATTCTCCCCTCCCCCTGGCACCCACTGCGAGCGCTTCAGCTCTATCCATTTTGCTTCAGTTTGCAAAATCTTCCTGTCTTCTTGGGTTGGCCAGACAGGGTGGTTGATGAGTGCATGTCCCCAAAGCCAGCCAACGTGATGAGCAGAGATTGGGATCTGTTCTGACAAGGGGTGATGCTGAAAGAGTGGTGCAGACGGGGATATTTCCTTGCAACTGTGACTGCGTCTGAGGCATGGTGTGACTGATAGAGTCCAGTGAACCTGAACATTTTAAGAATTTGAGAGTTATTTAGAAGATATATAGAACATCCTCAGGCTATCTTCAGGGACAGCCTCTGGGGCATTCAAGCGTGTCAACAATGGGAAAGGAAGTGACGTTCTGTTACCAGAAGTACATTGAATGCCACTGGGAAGGCACATTATTATTATTATTATTATTATTATTATTATTATTATTATTATTATTATTATTATTATTATATTGATACAAAAACAGTTATACACAGCAAACAAGATCAATATGCTGGATTTTGTATTACATCACACGTCGGACACTTCCCAAGCATCTAGGACTGTGTGATGTATCGGCTGAAATGGTCAATCGCGTGCAGAGCCGAAAGTAGGGTGGCCTTTTGCAGCTGACATATGGTGATTTTGTCAAGCGCCAATTGTTTTTTAAGTGCCGTTCAAGATCTTTAAAAGAGCACTGCACCAACCCAGTGTCAATGCCGATCACCACTGGGACCACCTTTACTGGTTTGTGCCAGAGTCTTTGTAGTTCAATCCTTAAATCCTCGTATCGTGTAAGTTTTTCCAGTTGCTTCTCATCAATCCTTCTGTCACCAGGAATTGCAACATCAACTATCCACACTTTCATTATTATTATATTATTATTATTATTATTATGATTGATTGATTGATTGATTGATTGATTGATTGATTGATTGATTGATTGATTGATTGAATATACCGCCCTATCCTCGAAGGGCTCAGGGCAGTGTACAACATAAAAACATCATATATAAAATCATCACAGTACTATTATCATAAATACAGTTTTAAACAGCAATGATTTCCTAATTTCCTAAGGGACTCATTGCCACAAGATTGACATAATAGCGGTGCTATTGCATGTGCTACAATAGGTGGAGTGTTGAACTCAAAATCCTTCTCAGTCATAAAAACTATTGGGTGGTATATAGATATATCCCTCCCTTCCTCTCTCTCTCTGGAGCATGGAGCACTTTCCACAATGCTCTTCACCCCAGTGGAGTCTCCTTGCGTTTCTTTGTTTACATGCAAGGAGAAGCCCCACTGCATGGCTTGCCTGCCCCCACTCCCAGGTTGCTCCCCATCAGTGACAAAATTGCTGCCTTTTTAAAAAGCTCTTTAAATTGTGTATAGATAGCTGTAAGTTTATATCCATATTCTTCACATTGCTATTGTGATGTTTTGTTATTAGTAATTTGGTGGGGGCGGGGAAGCCAGCCATCGATCCCCCAGAAATGTCTGCAAGGAGTGGGGGGGGGGTAAGACCAGAGGTGGGATCCAGCAGGTTCTCACAAGTTCCCGAGAGTAGGTTACTAATTATTTGTGTGTGCCGAGAGGGGGTTACTAATGGGTGATTTTGCCACGTGATTTTTGCCTTAGTTACGCCCCTCCTCTCAGCAGTAGCACGCAGAACTGGAAGCAGTCTAGCAGGAGGTGCACTGGCGTGCGTGGCAGCCTGCGCCTGCGTGCATTCGTTTCTCGCCCAAAGACCGGTGCAGCAGCTGTGTCCTTGCCACAGCCCCGCCCAGGAATGCCCCGCCCCCGGAATGCCCAGTCATGCCCCCGTCGTGCCCTGCCCAGTCCCATTGGTGCTACGCCACAGTTTGAATCCCACCACCATGGGAACCTGTTACTAAAATTTTTGGATCCCACCACTGGGTAAGACTGGAAGGTGTGGAAACCTTGAAGTCAGGGAAAACATAGGATTTTTCCTGCTCTCAGAAACCACAGGGCTTTCAAGTTCTGTGATGCTGTAAGTGTGAGCACATCTGAATTGGAAACTGCCCCAACCCATGCTGCAGGGCAAAACACCAGGGTATAATCGGCATCTCTCTGCTCAAGTAGTTTTTGAAGTTTGTTAATCATGTAAAAAAGAGCAGAGGACCCCCTGAGTTCTTTGGGGGAAGGTGAAAATGAAAAATTGGTCCAAGAAATTTCCACAGGCCATACTGGAAAATCGGGTGGGGGCGGGACAGGGAACATTCTCGGCATTTGTGAAGAAACGAATAATTTCATAAAAGTGTTTTGCTTTCACTTTTGACTTTTATAGATTTCAGTAAAGATAGGCAGCATAAAGATATGAAGAGTTAAGCTTTGGAATGGGGAAAGGGAAGGCAGTAAGTCCTCTGCTGGGGAGGGTCTATGGAATGAATTAGAAGAGTGGGATGCTACAGTTCTTTTCCATCTTCTCATGAACTGAGTTCGTGAATCTTCCATGAAAGTAGCATTCCCAATAGCATTTGATGATGATGATGATGATGATGAAGAAGAAGAAGAAGAAGAGGAGTAGTAGTTTAGATTTATACCCCACCTTTCTCTCCTGTAAGGAGACTCAAGGTAGCCTACAAGCTCTTTTCCCTTCCTCTCCCCACAACAGACACCTTGTGAGGTAGGTGGGGCTGAGAGAGTTCCAATGCCGAAGGTCATCCAGCCGACTAGCCAAAAGTCTCCCAGCAGGACCTCTTTGGAAGCTGGATTCTATGGTATACCCCATTGAAGTCCTTCCCCCCAAATCTCCAGGTATTTCCCAACCTGGATCTGGCAATCCTAGGAGCAGAGGACATCAAAGACTAATGGGATGCTTCAGGTCTGCTTTCTCCCCGCAGATTTTTATTTACTACAGCTGTTGGTCTTGTTCTCTTCACGTTACCTTATTTCCTCTGTTGCTTGTGGAACATTTTCCCCTCAGATCTTTCTATAGCTGCTCCTCCAGCGGGATTCCAAAAAAGAAAGGTAGAGAAACATCTGAATTTGTAACAGGCTCAGAGTGAAGCATTCAGACATCGCTACAAATCACAGTTAACAAGCCAGGTATAAACTGTGGTTTAGAATCCCAGTTTAGCATCCATCAACAAGCTGCGATTTGTTGGGCAACCTGTATTTGGACCTTGCAGAGTTTGATTCATTCTTGTTTTATAAACTGCTTTCTTTATTGGGATGTCTGAATGTGGCCGAGCAAGTCCAATTGAATTGTGAAGCACTACAGTGGATTTCCTGAGTATCTCTGTCCCGCCTGCCCTTCAGAAGGAAGCTGGCAGAAATTTAAAAGAATTATGAGAGGTCAGCTCTTCCGAGGACTAGAGAGTTCTCCACCCTAATCACCGCAGCCAAGAAAACGTGCTCCCCCCTGTATTTTTCTCTCCCATTTGAACGGGGCTACTTGGCACACTACCTGTATTGCTTAATAAACCCTGTTCAAAGGAGAGCCATAATGCTTGCCAGGTTTAATGTTATGCCTTCTGCCTTGTTACATGGCAGATTTAATGAGCAAGAAAAGGCTAAAAGATTGTGCCCATGTAACGATGGCTCAGTTGAATCTCTGGCCCATCAATTACTACACTGTCTCAGATTCAAGGAAATCAGATCCAAGTATGTGAATCTCACTCCTTTACATTTACCCGATCTCCCCGATTTATTTAGATTACATACTTGTTGGACAACCCTGATCCTTCTCTCTGTATGATAGTGGCAGATTTTCTCCTGGAAATTACTAAATGCCAGTAGATTTCCTTCGTCCTAACATGTATATCCTGTATTGTACATGCTTTTTAATCTGGTTTTATTATTGTTGTACTGCTGTCTATGCCAATAAAGGCTTGCTGCTTCTTCCGAGGATTGTTCTGTTAAGTGAGCCCCGTGTCTTTGTCAAGTGGAAGCCTGTGGAAGAGTGTGGAACAATGTGGCCAGTTTCAGAGATACAGATTCAGTTTCCTCACTACAGGAATCAGAGCCGGCCCCAAGCAGAGTTAGAGTCCAGTTCTCCGAAGACTCTCCTCTCCAGGGAGCCTTCAAAAGGCTGTCCTTCAAACTACCAAAGGCTGAGTCCCTGAGGCAATTTCCTGCTGACCCACATCTATACAGCTTCCTCAGATTCACTGTCTGAGACTTATATGGAAATAGCTGTTTTGGCACGCCAGTTGTGGGGAGCGGCTGGACTCCCCCATCCCACTAAGAAGCACGTGGCAGTATTCAAGCTGACAGTGCCAGTCATGCAGTCAAGGGTGAAAAGAGGTTTTTCCAAGGAGAATCCATTTGCACATTCAGTTCCTGGCCCAGCCGTGGCCTACAGGAGCCGAAAATTGGTTATTTTAATCTCAGGGACACCAGCTTCACTGCAAAGAAATTCTGCCCCCACTAATGTATATAGATCCCTGCCCATTACTGCACTGCTTCCTACCTGCTGTATTCGATCCACATGGCCCAGTTCTGTTGCATTGCATTGCTTTTCTGTATATCTTTTTGCAAAATTACAAATCAGGAAGTGATGGAGACCTTGCTGTTCCCCTCCACAATTTATTCTCTTCTGATTAAAAATGCTTGGTGGGGTTTTTAAAAAATTAATTTTGGAGAAACTTTGTGTGCTTTTGGGAAAGGCCAGACTGGCATTCACCTCTCTGTGTGTTATTTTAGCACCCCCATCTTTGTCCTATGCCAAGAAAAGAATTTTGCAATGTACTTTCCTGAAACCAATGTTCTGTCCAAATTAATTTATTATGCACAGCTACAAAAGTCCAACACATTGTAAGAGGGTTTTTAAAAAACATTTGCTGAGCATTTTCCCCCTTTTCCAACTCCTTCCCCAACCCCTTCCCCCTTCCCCCAGTAGCTCAAGGTAAATTAAATGATGCCTTCCACCAAATCTTGTAGAACTACTTTTGTCAGTACGGTGCAAGAAAACAGTTTCTCAAATCCAGCTGACAGTGAAATCCTAAGAATAGTCATACTCTTCTAAACCCATTGATTTCACTGGATTTATGAGAGTTTAACCAGTGGTGGGATTCAAATAATTTAAAAACTGGTTGTTTACAAGCACCGATTTTAACAACCGGTTCTGCCGAAGTGGTGCGAACCGGCTGAATCCCACCACTGAGTTTAACCCTGTTTAGGACTGCGCTGCAGAGAACCATCCTTTTGTGTTTTCCTTGCCTCCTCGCTTATTCCTGTCAACCACCAGCATTGTGTTGGTTATAAGACCAGTGATGTTGGAATACAGAGGCCCATTCTGCAGAAGTCATTGGAAATGTTTTGAAAATGTTTCCAAAATTTTTTTTCCATCCACCCGGTTTGTTCGCACTCACCCCCTCAAAACAATTCCTGGCTTCCATTTTGTGGTTCTGGTTTTTTTTTTCTTTTTAAACATCCATGGATCCAATGCTACGAGATTTCGAATCCTCGTGTTGTGATTATCTAGGGGTCGTGTCTTTCAAATTCTGCCTTCACTAAAGACACGACCCCCAAAAAACTGAAAAACTGATGTAAATACAAGGCCTGTGTGAGCTCAGAAAATGGCACCAAGAGGAAGTCTGGGAGGCTTGGGAAATGTCTTAAAGAGATTGCATTGCAACTGAAAATGTTTTCAGAATGTTTTCAGAAAAAGGGAGCAAGGCAAGTAAAATGTTTTGAGGCTGGAAATAAAGCACTTTGGGCTAAAAACGATGCAGAACTCCATGGAGGAAACATTTTATTTCCTGCCTCCAAATGTTTTATTTGGGTTGTGCTGAATGGACCAGTGGGTGGTCAACCCCATTTTCCAAAGTCTTGCTTTGTTACTGACCTCAAGACGAGCTGTAAGGAAAGAACATTCTGACAGCTGTATTGTCGAAGGCTTTCACGGCCGGATTCAACTGGTTCTGGTGGGTTTTCCAGGCTGTGTTGCCGTGGTCTGGTGGATCTTGTTCCTAACATTTCGCCTGTTACACAGTGTGTAACAGACTTCCCTCTGTGATACACCTCTGAAGATGCCAACCACAGATGCAGGCGAAACGTTAAGAACAGGATCCACCAGACCACGGCCTCACAGCCCGAAAAACTCACCACAACCATTCTGACAGCTGTTCCCCCATTAAAGAACTTCCTCTTGCTTCAAACTCACAAAAGTCCAAGCATAAGGACTTCTGGAAGCATTTTAAGACTGGTTTAAGACTTAGCTTCAAAAGCCAACCCAGACAGAAAAAGTGTTACAATGCTTTTAAAAGAGTAAAAATAGGAGATGTAATAGAATTTGAATGAAATCTTTTTCTGTTTCATTGATTTTTACTCTTGTTAGGACATATCTAAGTATATACATTCATTTAGAGCAAAGCCATTGTTCATTCTCTGGCAATCACAGTCACTTCCTATCGAATATTTTTTCTGCTACCTCAACATTTACCCAACAAATAAAAACTAACTTAAGAAAAAGAAGAATTTGGATTTAGATCCCACTTTTATCAACTGTGAGGAGTCTCAAAGCAACTAATAAACTATCCCTTTCTTCTCCCCACAGTGGGACTGGGAGAGTTCTGAGAAAACTGTGATGAGCCCAAGGTCACCCACCAGGCTTCATGTGGAGGAATGGGGAATCAAACCTGGTTTAGAGAGGACTGCAAACAATGGTATTCTTTGATGCTAGCTAATCCAGTATCTTACTCTTCTAATGATAAAGGACATAACAGTACAGATGCATTAGTGTGGATAAGATATCAGAGGACTTGCGATACATTTTATCTGTGTGCTATTACTCCAAGAATCATGTTGTGTTATTAGGTTAATGATCTGGAAAATAGATTGTCTTCAAGGAGAAACAGTGATCTGATCATGATAGAGCTGTTGTACTTAAAGGCATTGAATGTATTATAAGCAATATTGATCCTAAAGGAGCAATTGCAGTATAATCAAAGATCGGGCAGCTGACATGTAATTGATCTCGCCTTGGTGTGTAATCAATAAATCAAAATGGCTGCAGTTGTTGATGCAGCCCTTCACAAGTTGCCTGTGATAGTCAGAGAACATATCCCCTTCACATGATGATGCCTAAGATTTCTGGAAGCAATGATTTTACCTCTAGCCATTGCTCTGAAAGGCTTGGGAATATAATTTGGCCTCCCTGCCAGCATGGTGTAGTGCAGCGGTGGCAAACCTTTGGCAATCCAGATGTTATGGACTACAATTCCCATCAGCCCCTGCCAGCATGGCCAATTGGGTGTAGTGGTTAAGAGCAGTGGACTCTAATCAGGAGAACCTGGTTATTCTCTACTCCTGAACATGAGCAGCAGACTCTTATCTAGTGAACAGGATTTCTTTTCCCCACTCATAGGGCCTTTCCCCACTTACCTTCTGCTGCGCGCTACTCTCCCCAAATAGCGCGGGGTCCCACGGCACTCCCCACTACAGGGGTGGCGACAACGCAGCCGCCCCGAAGCTGCCGGCTCATCCACGCCCCCCTCCGCTTGCAACGTCATTCAAAACGGCATCCTTTGATGGCGGCTTCCGGATCTTGCGCGCCCGAAATGACGCCAAGGCTGAGAGTAAGTAGCTTACTGGCAGCAAAGGGGAAACGACCAAAGTGGGGAAACGGCCCTACATTCCTGCTGGCTGACCTTGGGCTAGTCACAGCTCATTCAGAACTCTCTCCGTCCCACCTGCCTCACAAGATGTCTGTTGTGGAGAGAGGAAGGGAAGGAGTTTGTACGCTGCTTCAAGACTCCTTTAGGTTGAGAAAGTAGGGTATAAATCCAGACTCTTTTTCTTATTATTTTTCAAGGTATCCCCAGGGTGGATGGGGGTTCTTTTACACCCCACTATTCTGTTGTTATGTATTCAAGTGAGGAAAGTAATCTGATCTGCTAATTTGTATTGCCTCTTCCATGTTATGAGGGGCTTGCCCTTCTCCCTTTATACACTTGGTTTATCAGTCTCTCTTGTCACACCCAAGAGTCCCTGCTGCCTTGGATCCAGGACCTCACAACAGCACCTTACTGAATGAGGGCAAATAAGGTTGTCCCCATCAGTTCACAGTTTGGAGTTTCATTATATTTGACACCCTCTTTGCTTTCATTGTGTGTATCAGCCTTGAACGAGTGTGGGCCGTCTCCAGGTTTTCCCCTCCAAACCATGCTTCGTTTCAACATGAAACCACAGTATAGTGCCTCAAAGTGTTCAAAGCTGACAGCCCTGCAGGCAAAGTGAATTGGTACCCTTTGTATAAATCTCCGCAGCAGAGAACTACAGAAAATGTTTGTACAAGCCTGTGTGAAGCAGCACTTCTGAGCTCTGTGATGCTCTGTTCTCTCAAAGGACGCGCGGCCCCATCAAAGACACTCTTTGATTTCGGCATATCAATGGGTCCCGTTGTATTTTGTCTGCTGTCGCAACAGTAAAATCTGGAGTTTCTTGCTTTATTTGTACTCAAAAGGAAATATGTCAACTTCTGAGATGCTGTTGTGATTTGCGGCTTTGGTCAGTGTGCATCTGTGAATGAGATCCAAACAACTTGTGCTTGAGAATGAAGCTGTTACATGGCTGAAGTAAAAAATCAGTCTTACCATCACGCTGATAACCGAATCTAGATGGCACTGGTCAATAACAATTGTGGGGAGAAGCGAATGGATGTCTTTCCTGCAGTGTTTGTTTCTATAGGTTTAAATACCTACACTGCCAATAATCTCTAACAAAGGCATCAAGCAGGGATGTATTTTAGCACCTCACTTGTTCAATCTCCATCTAAGTGATCTGGCTCCTTATCTGTCACAGACAAATAACCACGCACCTATCCTGGGCCAAAAACCAATCTACGTGCTTCTCTACGCAGATGACGCAGTGCTGTTATCTCGCTCCAAGGTGGTCTTGCGAAGATTGCTCCAAGCCTTTGCTACCTTTTGCGATAATAGTGCATTGACTATCAACTATAATAAATCTAAAATTCTGGTGTTCTCCAAATCTAAAAAACTTAGCATATGGAAGGTAAACGGAAAGCAAATTGAACAGATTTATTCATTTAAATATTTGGGAATAAACTTCCATCATTCCCTGATATGGTCACCTCATATTCACTCAGCACTCAACACTGCTAAAATCAAGGTGCTGGCTGTATCTAGGTTCATACCCAAGTTGGACAGTTTGTGCCCGCTGCAATGAGGGTCTTCAAATTAAAACTATTGCCTAAATTACGGAGGCCCAATTTGGGGAGTAAAAACTGCTACCAACCTTGAAGGTGTTCAATCTTTCTCCATCATTTATTGGGACTTACAAATTTTGTAACTTATCAAGTCCTCTGCCTGGAGTCTGGTGCAATTACTATCTCCTCACAGGTCTGGCTCTCCATCTACAAGTATTGGTTACGCCTACACTTCAGAGCATCTCCAGGAAGTTTGACCTGCTCAATTATCATTTCAATTCAACCTGGAGTATCTTAAACCAGATTAAATGCATCAGAATCTCTCTCGACCAGCTGCTTCCGCTAGATGAAGGCCAAGCACTCAGAGTCTTAAAACAGCGAACCCTGGACGTTGAAGGCCAGATGCTGACGGCAGGTGCCAGGAGAACCTGGTCACCAATGTACTATGGTATCCAGCCACCCTTGCCGGACTTAATGCCAAAATACATGAACAATCTGGCTATGCCTCCTCTTCGCCAATATTTCATGTTAGCCCAATTGAACGTTTTACCAACTGCCTATACTAAAGGTAGATATCATAATACTCCAAAATGTGAAACACTTTGTTCTTGCAGCCAGACATTAAATGCTACTAGAACACGGCCATACAGCCCGCACAACAACCGCACAACACCCCGCACAACAACTGCACAACACCCCAGTGATTCTGGCCCTGAAAACCTTCGACAATACATTACATAGCAGCACTTTGTCTACATGGACTGTTTTGTTGCCTTAGACCAGTGGTTCCCAACCTGGGGTATGTGTCTCCCCAAGGGTACATGCCAGAGCATTTGCGGGTTTGTGAAAAAAATTATGTAATGGATCTGCTAATATGGGGGTACAATTTTAGGGAAATGGGTTGCCAAGGGGTACACAAACAAACAAACAAACAAAAGGTTGGGAACCACTGCCTTAGTTCTTTAAATATTTGCTTGCATTGTTTGCTAGTACTTCAGTCCCAAGTCACTGCCTTATTTTGTTTGTTAGGGATCTGCACTGTTTGATTGAATTTTTTTTTAATCTGTTGTAATCCGCCTTGAGTCAAAGTGAGAAACATGGGCTATAAATGAAAGTAACCAACAATAACAACAATCCTGACCTGGATGGCCCAGGCTATCCTCATCTCATTAGATCTGAGAAACCTAAGTAGGATCAGCCCTGGTTGGATGGGAGGCCACCAGAGATATTGAGGGCTGCTATACGGAGGCAGGCAATGGCAAACCACCTCTGAATGTCTCTTGCCTTGAAACCCTCACCAGGTGCTGACATAAGTCAGACTTGATGGCAAAATAATATTAATAACAATTGACAATGAATTCTAACAATTGCATGTGCTGAAACATGTTGGGTAATTTTCCTCTGTGTTTTCCTGTCACCTTCTCACCTCTGGTTAAGTGCTTTTTTTAAACAGCTGACATCTTTCATTTGAGCGAAACAATCTTTTATAAACTGTGACTTTAGGAAATCCATCGTTATCCTCCCCCACCAGCATACTCAACTTGTACAAACACAACCAGCTTTATTTATGTATCTATTAAAACATTTCTAGCCCATCTTTTCCACACACAAACCATCATACCCCCCCCCCCACCTAATGAAGCCGAATAAAATGCATTTAATGTCTAGCTGCAAGAACAAAGTGTTCACCTGCATCTGTGGCTGGCATTTTCAGAGGATATGATGGTAGCAAACATATGCTCCATTTGCTTCACTATCATAAGATCCTCTGAAGCTGCCAGCCACAGATGCAGGCGAAACATCAGGAGAAAATGCTACTACGGTAAAACACGGCCATACAGCCCGGAAACCCCACAACACCCCACTGCTGCTATTTACATTGATTTGCAATAGAATGGGGATGATAGGTGTAAAAAAAAATATGAACTACAATACTATCCTATAGAAGCAACCTCCTAAACTGTAGTTATACTGTATATATTCTGTTATACTGTATATTATACTGTAATTCCAATGCCTTTATAAGAATGTCCTACTGAACGTTTCTGTTTTGCACATTTTGCAAAACAGTAGAAACATGGAGGGGCCTTGCTGGCTGTTTTGTAATATGGGCTCCACCGCAAAGAATGTAGCTCCCTTTTTGTAGATGGGTACCACTATCGCCGATAACCAGGATTTGGGAATTATACCAGAGTTGTTAATTTGCGTGAACACAGTGGCTAGGAGAGGGGCCCACCAATCGACATGCGATTTCAGGACCTTGAGGATGATGATATCTGGCCCGGGGGCTTTCCCCCATTTTAATCCTTCACTTAGTTCCGCCACTTCATAAGGGGACACTGGGGGCCATTCCAGGGAACAAATGTTGGCCGGAATGGGGCTTATTTTATACTGCCTCTCTTCCTGAAAGAGTTGGCAAAAATGTTGGTACATTTGGGGAGATACAGCTGGACATAGGAGACTTTTTATGGTCCAAATTATTTACCATGGCCTAGAATTTTTTGATATTGTTGGAGATAACAGCAGAATATAAATGCTCCCATTGTAATTTAGCATGTTCAAGTCGTTTCATGGCCATTAATTGGAGGAGGTCAATTTTGCATCTGGGGAGATACAGCTGGGGAGATACAGCTGGACATAGGAGACTTTTTATGGTCCAAATTATTTACCATGGCCTAGAATTTTTTGATATTGTTGGAGATAACAGCAGAATATAAATGCTCCCATTGTAATTTAGCATGTTCAAGTCGTTTCATGGCCATTAATTGGAGGAGGTCAATTTTGCATTGGGAGATCTGATTCCAGATCATGGGAGATCGGGAATTTTTATAGCATCGATACAATTGGCAGATTTTTGTGTTGAATTGCTCTTATTGCAAAGAATGTATGTGACTGGGCAACGTCCAGTTTTACCCCTTTGTAAGAGCTGCTACCAAAGAAGATTTTGCTCACATGAGCACAGCTTCTGCAGCAGGTTTAATATCAATACACCAGAAATGAAATCAGGGACTATCAGCAGATGATTTGTGTGTTTATTAAAAAAATATATTATTATTAAATAATCAATTCAGCTCAACAAAGGGCTAATTATGTATACAGCAAGCAGGTTAAGAGGTTTACAGCTAATTATATAAAATGAAAGTTAAAACTACAGGGTCGAGTTAGACTCTGATCTGCAAGCAAAACCATTCTCCGGTGCTGCATTTATGTAATTAAATCGATATGCACAAACCATCCAAATACAAAATCATTTCCCTTTATTAACTTATCACTTGCAAGTTCTGCAAAATTAAAAGACGCCTCCACAGAGTTTTAATTGGCGCAGCATGGCCACTAGTTAACGGGTGTCTGCTGAAGCTGCTACAGAATATTTGCAAACAATTTTATAACTATCTTCATCCTACTTCCTGATGCCCAGAGATTTTCCGGGCAAATTCGGGCAACCATTTTAACATGCTGCCATCTATAGTTCCACACCACCACTCCAGTGAGCCAGTGCGGCGTAGTGGTTAAGAGAAGGTGGAAAGTGATCTGTGAGATCACCTTCAGGAATATTCCCATCTCCAAATGATCAACTTCGTTTTTTTAATGAGCACGTTTCAAGTCTTTTAGCTCCTAGAGTTGTGAAGAAAAAGATGTAGTCGTGGCAGTGTGAGGAAGAATGTGGTCTCCGATCCTCTAGCATTTTGAGAAAAAGTTTTCTCTCCCTCATTGACTGGAAGAACACTTGCTTTGCAGGCACAAGTTTCCGAGCTCATTCGCCAGCATCTCCAGTTAGAAGAACCAGATACTAGGTGATGTGAAAACCCTCCCCTTGAGATCTTGACAGCTGCTACCAATCTGACTAGACAATACTTGTCCGCCTCAGTACAATTTATTTATTTATTTATTTATAATCAATTTTATATACCGCCCCTCCCCCGAAGGGCTCTGGGCGGTGAACAACATAATCATAACAGAAATAACATTAAAATCCCAGTTAAAACAGCGAATTAAATAAAATTACAGCGGCATCCGACAAATTTCATAAAACGTAATACACCCACCCTGGAAGCAGACCCAAAAAGCTGAGGGCCTCCACAAAATTAAGGGCCCAGAGCGAAAGGAGGGGAGGAGGGGGGGGGAGGGCGGTTTTATGTGATTCTGTTTTATGTGATTCTGCTCAATACAGGGTGGTGGTAAAGAGTGATGATTATTGCTTACTTCTGTACCAGGGGTCAGCAACCCGCGGCTCCGGAGCCGCATACAGCTCTTTCGTCCTTGTACTGCGGCTCCCTTGTCTAATGGCTGGGAAGGAGGGGGAAAGGACGCCAGAGGGAGGGAGGGAGGGAGGGAGGGAGGGAGGGAGGCACGAAGGGAGGCACGAAGGGAGGCACGGAGGGAGGGAGGAGGTAGGCTCGCCGCGTCCCAAGTGCAACTTGCTGTCGTTGGCACCGCCACTGCTGTCTATCCTGCCCACTTGACACAAGGCAACAAGCTTATGGTACTTTTAAACAAGTGAAGGAACAGTACATGTTTGAACTTAGAGGGATTTGAACTTAGAGTGGTTCCTTTTGCTGTTTTAACTTGACTCATTCATCTATAAAACTCGTTAAGAATCTCAGACCCATGTAACTGGATAGTACAACAAAGCCACTTTTTTTAAAAAAAGAACTTATTTAGAATAGTTTTTCTAAGGTAACCGTAGATCTCCTCCCCGGTAAAAAGAACCATTTTTCTGGCCAGAAGTCTGATTACAGTTCTGATATTCTGACGTCAGTAGCGCCCAGGGGGAGGGGGGTGTCTTGCCCCAGGTGCGCACCTGTGCAGGGGCAGGGCATTCTGGGGGCATTCTTAGGCAAGGGAAGGCGGGGGCGTGGCAGGGGCAAAGGGCACGCATGTGCCCCAGGAGAAATTCCCCCTCGCTCTTTCTCTGTCTGACATTTAGGCTTAGTAATGAGATGTGCTGAATATTCATCTTGACAATAGAGGATTCGGTCCTGCAGACAATATTGTTGCTGCTCTAGCAGCATTCATTTCAGAGGCCCTTGTGCAGAGGACACTGGGATGCCCGCAAGTGGTACCGCACGTGCACTTGGTAGTTTTGTGTTGTTAGAGCTTAAATTCACTGTTTATTTATTTTGAATGACATTGGTTCAGGAGAAGGAAAAGAAAGCAAGGGAAGCAGAGTTAGAGAGGGAATTAATCATAACCAGCTGACCTCCATTAGAAGCAAACTCTTTTGAAATCTCTGATTCAATCACACGTTATATAAAAGGTGCTGTTCAGTGTGACACAACCCCAGAGGTTAGACATTCTGACACACGCAGGGAAGGGAAAGGGAAACTGTGCAACTCCGTCTGCAGACTCATGCAACAAACTATTATTAACACATGCATGACAATGCATTTCTTGGACTTCTTTTGGTACGGGGTTATTTATAATGTGTTGCTTTTGCATCTCTCTCCAAGAAGCATTTGTTTTTCATCTGTAATTGCGTTGTGCATTGTGTGGGTGTCCCGGCTTGCTTGAATACACAAGTAGGGACCGTGGCCTCTGCTGAGCTGACAACTACAGTATACTTTGTAACTGCCAAATCACTTGAGAGCAGCAGGAAACTAATTACAGCTGCTGTTGAACGATACAATTGTAGATCCAGTGAACCAGATATTCAGATCCACACTGACTTTAACATCGGGAAACACTGCCACCTCTTTTCCCTAGGGGCGTATCAAGGGTGGGGCAAGCCAGGGCTCTTGCCCTGGGCAGCAATTGACTGGGGGCACCCTGGCTGCCATCCCACTGCCCAAAGGCTGCTTCAATTACCTTTAATTTAAAATAAGGTGAACTGCTGGGAAGACCCTCGAACAGTGGCGTAGTGCCGGGGGGATCTTGCACCAGGCGCGCACTGGTGTGGAGGTGTGGTCAGGGCGGGGGGGAGGGGTTGTGGCGGGGGCGCAGGGCACACATGTGCCCCAGATGCAGTTCTCCTTTGCTACAGCTCTGCCTCAGAGCACCCTCCCTGGCCTTGTCCCTACCCCAGTTTCCTCCTGGCCACTTGCCCCACTGTCCTCTTTGTTTGCCCCCCTCACCCAGATTTAACTTAAAAACTTGGCTTGGCTCCTGAGCAGAGGTGGGATCCAGCAGGTTCTCACCAGTTCCCGAGAGTGGGTTACTAATTATTTGTGTGTGCCGAGAGGGGGTTACTAATTGGGTCCGCTTTTCCACCTCCACGCCCTCGCCTCCCCGAGAGGCATACTGCCTTTGAATGTGAAGGTTCCATATAGCAATTGCGACTAATAATGTAACTCCCTGAACTGGGTTAATCCCTTTCAGGTACTGCAATTCATTGATTCTCAGCCTTTCGTACCTTTTATCTCACCAGTCTTTGTCAAAGAACCTGTGTGTTTCACCATTGCTGTGTTCAGATTTGTGAGTTGGGGCATTTTCTATAATGTGATGATGATTTAGAAATGACCAGGTGCAAAAAAAAATTGGGGGGGTTGTGGTGGGGTGGCTGCCCATGGGGGGGCATCCAACTCAGGCTCTGCCCAGGGCTCAGGTTTGCCTAGGTATGCCTCTGCCCCCTTTGCTGAGGGGGGGCTGGCGAGGGAACCTGTTACTTAAATTTTTGGATCCCACCACTGCTCCTGAGGAGTCCTCTTAGTTAACTTCCCTTTTAGTTAATGTTACCCTCGGATTCTGATGCCCCAGGAAGGGCTGTGGAGGCCATGCTATGTCAGAGGAGTCCAAGCAATAGGGGGGGTGCAATTTCAGTTCTTGCCCCAAGAACCACTTTAGGTAGCTATACCCCTTCTTCTTCCCCACCGTCGCCACCACTGGTAGATGAGGTAAATGAAGAGAGCCAGTGGCAAGACCCAGACTTGAATCCCTACCTTACCATGCAAGCTCACCGGGTCACCTTGGGTCAGTCAAACACTCTCAGCCTAGCCTACCTCACCGACTCGTTGTGAGGCTAAAATGGAGGAGAGGGAAATGATGTATCTCCACTGGGGAAAGAAGTGGAGTATAAAAGACGTAAAATAATAGCATGTTGGGCTAAGCCTGATGCTTAGTTTTTGCGTTCTGCCATGCAAAAATTACAGTGCTTCTTTCCCCAAAGCCTAATCTCTTACAATTACATTGGTTATTAGTGTGTGGCCCATTTTAGGAGGGGGTATGAATCAGTCATAGCTCACAGCCACTGGCTGAAGATCAATGTCTGTGAGAATTATAAGATTAGATTGAAAAAAAAGTGTGTGGAACTAAGTAGCATAGTCTGTTCAGGATCCTTTAATCAGGTTGGACATTCTACCATAGCTTGCCACTATTAACAGCCAGTTCCATACTCGCAGGACACAATGGGGATTGGCAACTACATTTCAAAGATAAAATAAATGCAGACATGTATGCGTTGCATTGGTAACCCATTTGTCCAGAAAGAGTTACGCAGCTATGATGTGGTCAGCATAGAACTGCATTTATAGGTTTCAGAGGGGCTTTCCGCACTACAGAAGGGAGCCTAGATAGACTCGGTTCCCTTCAGTGGGGGGTGATTCCAGGCTGTCCCCACAGCAACTGAGTTGGCCCCCTGGAACCGAGCTAAGTGGGCGGGATCATCTTGGTGCCTGTTTCGCTCCTCGATCGTGATTGGCGCTTGTGTTACCGCGGGAAACGGGAGCGTTCTTGTTTTTACAGTTTTTACAGTTTACAGTTGCATGCCTGCCACAACTCTCCCGTTCTGCGCATGACACAAAAGCGGCTCCTGATTGGTTGAACGGATGTAGGGTGGCAATAACCGTTTTCGATCTGTCCAGCTTGGCCGGTATCGACCTTGTTCCAGCAGAAAGGTGCAGTTCATAACTTTCGCGACAAGGGATATGCAGCCCCGGAGTTCTGAGAGGGACCTGTGAGACAAAACTTTAGCGTTGAGCTCAGTTGCGAGATCGCAGGATACAATGAGGTGAACCTAGATAGAAACCAGTACAACTCTGTCAGTGCGGAAAGCCCCTAAGACAGTCTCCTGTTCAGGTCCCAGCTAGGGTCACACCTGATTAACTTCGGCGAGGGAGCTGTAGAGCAGCATTACAAATTGAAACCTATTAACGCTCACCTTAATTTGCAGTTTTGTTTTCTCTAGGAAGATAATAGCTGCTTTTCAGTCAGTGTCTGGATAACCTTAAAATAAGCTACCTGAGGGTTTTCTGTCCTTTTAGTCTATGAGGGAGTATGACTTTCCTTAATTGAGGTGTTTTATAATATGATTAGTTAGCTTTCAAAATAGCCTATGCAGTTACATTTGTCTTTGAAACACGCAGCCATACCAGCCACAATTGCTGCAATATTTTTGGCACGTTTTTTCCCCCAAAGAACTTTATTGGCATAACAATATCACGGTATTATATACACAAGTCCACTTAACTAGATAGAGTTAGACTAAAATAAATTACAGGAAAAAGAGATTAAAGTTCAGATTTTGCTCCTAGAACGCTGTTTCATATACGAATCCAAATATTTGGCAACTGCGTCATTTGCTTCACTACTGGGGTTATCTAACAGGAGGGACTTTTTTTGCAAATCAGATGCATAATCTTTTTTGAGTAGCAAGGATGACAAATATTTAACTCTCGGTGGACAATAAAGTGGACAATAAAGTAAAATCTGATCTATAGAATCTACACAATTCCCGTTGCATATGCATAGCCTTTGGTGGTAAGGGGTTTTAATAAATCTCCCTGTTGCAAGGGTATGATGCAAGGCTGATGCAAGGGTATTGCAACAGGCCAACATCATTGCTCTACGGAGACTGGGCACGGTTGTTTGGTGTAGATATTGAGCCCCCTTATTGCCAGCGTAAGTGATGCCCGGAGCTAAAGGAGAACAAGTCCTGGAAGCCTTTTCAAGTAGGATCTGGTGTTCCTGGTCAAACAGCCTTCTCTTCAAAAGTTGAAAAATCTCTTTGGATGGTAGCATGGCCAGATAGTCCAAATAATAGCCTAGTTTGTTAATTTTTGTTTCTATAGTGCCCCACCATATTTTTGGCACTTCTTATTTCCAACCTGAGCATGTATTTGCATCTATCTGATCCCACCTTGACTGCCTAAGCCTTTCTGTACTCTGATTGCAGCCCTCTACATGTTGTTTTTAGTGCATGGAATCAAGGATGTAGGTAAGGGGGGGTCTCGGGTTCAAACCCCTCCCATTGCATGTCCGAAGCTCTGCCCCCCGTTTGTGGGTTTTTTGTATTTTAAAGTGTTTTTTCGGTTTTTGGCCTGCAGGGGGCGCAGTTTTTAGGCTAGCAGCACCAAAATTTCAGCCTGTTGTCAGGTGACACACCTGATGGTACCACCCAGGTTTGGTAAAGTTTGGTTCAGGAAGTTCAAAGTTATGGACCCCCTAAAGGGGGTGCCCTATCCCCCATTGTTTCCAATGGGAGCTAATAGTAGATGGGGCTACCCTTTTGAGGGTCCATATCTTTGGACCCCCTGAATCAAATTTCACTAAACCTATGTGGTATCATCAGGATAGTCTCCTGCTGATGCCACCCAGGTTTGGTGAAGTTTGGTTTAGGGGGTCCAAAGTTATGGACTCTCAAAGGGGGTGCCCCATCCCCCATTGTTTCCAATGGGAGCTAATAGAAGATGGGGCTACACCTTTGAAGGTCCATAACTTTGGACCCCCTGAACCAAACTTCACCAAACCTGGGTGGTATCATCAGGAGAGTCTCCTAAAGATATCCTGAAAGTTTGGTGCTGCTAGCTTAACAATTGTACCCCTGACAGCAGACACCCCCCCCCCAAATCTCCCCAGATTCTTCTTTTAAATCCACCCCTTTGGCATGGATTTAAAGGGAGAATGTGAGGTCCCCAGATTAAACATTGAAAGTGATGCTGTTTCAGGGTGGGGGATAATCCATGTTAAACACCATTGAAAATGATGCTGTTTGGGGGTGGATTCCAGCATCACTTGTTTTAACTGGGGATCCCAGATTCTCCCTTTAAGGTGGATTTAAAAGGAGAATCTGGGCTCCCTAAATTAAACACCCATTGAAAGTGATGCTGTTTGGGGGTGGATTCCAGCATCACAGCAGCCGCCCATGCGGGGGGGAGGGCGCAAACCTTAGATTTTGCACCGGGCTCCATTTTCCCTAGCTACCCCTCTGCCTGGAGGGGAGGGAGAAGGGACTGCCAGCTTCCAGCTGGGAGCCCAGCCAGTGGGGGGGGGGCGGGGGGGAGTCTGCCATCTCTGACCTCGGACAGCTGCTTTTATAAGCACTGAGGCCAGGGCCAGGGCTTGGGGAGGTGTGACCACGCCCACAGGAGTGGGCGGGGGCGGGGGCGTGGCCTCACCCTCGACCCCCCCAAAAAAACAAATCTATACCTACGTCACTGCATGGGACCAAAGGTTGTTGTGTCAGACAGGAGGCATAATAATTGGCATATCTCTTCACCAAATTTCAATGGTATATCAATAGTGTGTTTTTTAAAAAGATCAGAAAAGTCCTCCATTGGTGCAGGGGGAGAATATAACTGGAAGCTGAGGCAAGGAGAGCCGAAGGAAAGCTACCATGTCTCCAAAAGTGCCTCTACATTTGCACCAGTAACAGAAAGAACATGAAAAAATCATGGTTGTGTGAGTGAAGCCACATCCTTCTATTTACCCCCTCTTTTTTTACCACTGTTATCATCAATTCTTTGTCTCGGTATATCCTAAAGAGGCTACATCAGAATTAGCTGAGTCATCATGAGCTACATTTGGGCAGGCAAACAACCAACAAGACAGAAGTTGCAGTGCAGGAAACAGGCATGCTCAGGAAGCTGGCTAGGGTTACCAGACCTAGTTTGACAACTAGCAGGAATCCAGGGGCTGGGGACATGCGGGGAGGAGAGACAGTTGTCACTGACAGCATGACATCACTTCCGGGAAAACCTGGAAGTGACATCACATTGTCATAACATTTTTTTTAAAAAAAAACCTTCCACTAGCCACTCCAATGCTGGCGAGAAATCTCCCTCTCCCAGCAGGCCTATATCATCCTTAGAGCTGACTTGGGCTGTGAGTCAAAAACAATTGGTCAGTTTTTGCAAGATCTGTTGGGAAGTTTGTGTAAATGAGGTTGGTTCCAGACGTGCTTCATTTCAGATCAGCAGGGGAAATCTGTGTTGTTTAACCCAAGGCTGCTGAGAACATTTGCGGGGGGGGGGGGAATGGGAGGACAGGAAAGGACATCAGAGTTTGTAGATTTAGCCTAGGCTGACCAAACGTCCCGCTTTTGGTGGGACAGTCCCGCCTTTAAACAATTTGTCCCGCGTCCCGTGGGTTCTTCAAATTGTCCCGATTTTGGGGAGGCTGCCGCACTGCCTTCTGGGGCACAAGGCAGTGCGGCAGCCTCCCACGTGCATGGCCACAGGAGCACAACCTTCTGAGGCTTACCGTTTCCCGCCCTGTGACAGGGCGGCAAATGGCAAGTCCCAGAAGGCCGTACGCTCTTGCGGCTGCGCGCGCGGCCATCTACCCCCCCCCCTCCATCCCGGTCCATCTGGTCACCTTAATATAGCCCTACTTGGAAATCACTCCAAGGAAAACAGTAAAGAAGGAAAGGTTAAAAGGCAACAGCGGAAAGGAAGCCAGTGAAGGAAGAACTGCGGAAGATGCTGTTTGTAAACTGTGCTCATCTTTTGTATTGAAAGGCAGCTTTAAAACAATAAATTGAAAATCTCAACCCAAAATCTGCAAAGAAAAAAAATACTTAGCAATGCTCCAGATGTTTTGCTTAGCATGAGCTTCATTGACCTGGAATGTTGAAGAGCAGCAAGAGTCTCACTGAAGCATAGTTAATGCTTTTGATAGGGTTTATTTCAGGATATTTGGTTTGCATTTCAATGTCTTTCACATTGCCCACAGAGACATGTGAGGACAGTGTTTAAAGATGGAAATGTGGTATAATTTCAAGCCTGCATTTATTTGTATAAAACATGTGCTGTTTTTTCCCCATTCAGAAGACAAATTCTTAGGGCTGTTGTATGTTGGACTTCATGTCTAGTTCTGGAGCAAGACACTTTGGTGAAATCCTCTTCCTAGTACACCTCAAAGATTCTAAAGAACCTAATAGGAATGGAGAAATTTATGATTTTCATTGCCAGATCTTAAGTACATTTGTCTTCCTAGACCCGTGGTGGCGAACCTTTGGCACTCCAGATGTTATGGACTACAATTCCCATCAGCCACTCCCAGCATGGCCAATTGTAGGGGCTGATGGGAATTGTAGTCCATAACATCTGGAGTGCCAAAGGTTCACCACCACTGTCCTAGACCCTACCAAAAATGTGTGCTATTTTATCACTTTTCAACTGGAGAACTTGAAATCAGAAGGCTGAGCCAAAAATGTGTGCATGTGTTTTAAAATTATTTGCCTTTGAATTATTTATAGTGCAATTCACAAGGGAGGGGTGGCCGTGATACTGGTGTGATCCTGTTGCCTGTGTCATTGCTAGTCCAAACAATGTGAGTGGTGCCTATGCTATCAAGAGGGACACTAATGCTGGAGGCAGGGTCAGGGGCGTACCGCCTGGGGGGACATATGAGGTCAAATGCCCCATGCCATTTAATCATGGGGGGTGGAAAATCACTCCCCCAACACATACATATACCTCCTCCTTACCCCTGCGTCCATACACTGACTTCAAGACCTGGTGCAAAAAAAGTTGTTTGGTCATGGTCGGGGAGGGCAGCTGCCTATAAGGGGTGTGGAAAACTCAGATTTTGCACCAGCCTACATTTTTCCTAGATACATCTCTGGGCAGGCTGCCATGTGAACGCTGCCACTTCGCAGACGCTCCTCTTCTCCAGGAGTCAACATTGGCACCAATGGGGCCTTCCAGGGGTGTCTCTAGGGGTGGAGCTGAGTTTCCTGAGGGCTCTCAGCCTGGGAATGCCCCCTTTCGATGCTGGTAACTTACCTGGAGGTTAGCAACTGTAGCTTCCATGTTCAAATCAAGAGAATAGTATTGACTGGCTGTCCTTGGGCTAGTCAGTTCTTCTGAACACACTGAGCCCCACATACCTCACAAGGGCCCTTTCCGCACGGGCGGAATACGGCACCCTGGGGACGGCAAAAATGCTGTCCCCAGGGAGCCGTTCGCACAGGGGGCACAGCTGCTTCGCAGCCACGCCGCCCGAGCAGCGCGAAGCTGCCATTTTTCAACCTCGCTTCCCCAGCGAGGTTTATGGAAAACAGCGGCTCCAAGGCGCCTTCCCTCCCCCCATGTCCGAGCAACCTACCTGTCCTGCAGCCCTCGGGCGTGTCTCCGAGGCCTGGGGACACGCCCCCTCTGCCCTGTGACTCCGGAGCGGCCGCAGGACAGGTAGGCCGCAGGACAGGTAGGTCGACCTGACGACGGCACAGCTCTGCGCCCGTAAATGCGTCCCGGGAGGTTCTGGGACTGTTCATGCGAATGGTCCCAGAGGGGTCGGGTCGGCGTCATCTACGCCAACCCGACCCCTTCCGTCGCCGTGCAGAAACGGCCAGGGTGTCTGTTGTGGGAAGGGAAGGGAAAAGAGCTTGTAAGCCTTTTTGAGTCTCTTTACAGGAGAGAAGGGTGGGGTATAAGTCCAAACTCTTCTTCATCTGCAGCTACCCAGGTGGTGATCCAAGAAAGGGCTTTTTTGATTGTGGCACAAAAAATCTTCCTTTGCCAAAGAGAGAGTCATCTGCCTCTCTCTGTAGATGTCTTTTGCTAAAAAAAACTCTTTTGCTTCGTTTGGCATATTTCCAGTAACAGTGGTTGGTCTCTTCCTTCATTCTGCTTCTGTATGTTATTGTTTATGTGTGTTCATTGAATTGTGTTGTTCAGAATTATACAAATGTTTCAAGTTTTCATGTTTGCCACCTTGGGTGGAAAGGCAGCATTAAAATATTTTAAGAGAATAAATGGTGCAGTTGGAGATCTCCTGGCATTTCAACTGATCTCCAGACTACAGAGACCAGCAAATGATAGCTTTGAAAGATTAATGAAATGACATCATGTCTCTGCTGTGGCCCCTCCCCCACACCCTCGCCCAAGGAATTTTCCCAGCTGGAATTGGCATCCATACATAGAAGCATACGAATAGGTCAGTTTATTTACAAGATCCTCCATACTCATAACTGCCCATTTATAGGTGAATATATTTAGGGATGAGTGGTGAACTAGGATCTGAGAAACTCAAGTTCAAGTCCTCATTTTGCCATGAAAGTTGGAACACTAGTGAATATTCACATCCAGGGGTGGGATCCAGCAGGTTCTCACCAGTTCCCGAGAGTGGGTTTCTAATTATTTGTGTGTGCCGAGATTTGTGTGTGCCGAGATTTGTGTGTGCCGAGATTTGTGTGGGTCTGCTTTTCCGTTAGAAATTCCATTAGGTCCAAAAATCATAAAGACCTGTTGTTTCCTATGTGGCTGGTTAGCGAAGGTAGAAAACGGGATAATTCTCCGTTGGGCTATTTTAAAAACATGTTTTAGAAATATGGTAAAGTAGAAATAAGGAAAGTATCCTTCTTTTGATTTCTAGAAACAAAATTAAGTATTTGAAAGTATTAAGTATTTGACAGGCAGTCAATTAGAGGAGAAGTAGTTGTTTCTGTTGGCAGTAGACGATAGGACATACTATAATGAGTTTAAATTATGGTCAGAAAGATACCAGCTGGAAATTAGGAACTTTTTTTTTACAGTAAGAGTTTTTTACAGTAATAGAGAAATTATTAATGCCCTGAGAGATACTTGACCACGCCCCTGTGGGTACCCCTTGTGATTGATGCTATGCCACTGTTTGAATCCCACCACCATGGGAACCTGTTACTAAAATTTTTGGATCCCACCACTGTTCACATCCCTATAGAACTGTTGTATTGCCTCTTGGACTAACTGACTAGATTGCTGGAATGTATTACATTTTGTAGATGTTTTATTCATGTGTATTTTATATGTATGATGTGAGCTGCCCTGAGCCCAAAAGGGGGGGGGGGGTTATTAAGTCTAATAATTTTAATTGATTTTCTCAAAATAATTATACAGAAGAAGAGAAAAAACAGAAAAAACAGGAAAAATAACACGAGAAGAGAAAACAGAAAATGTATCTAACCATAAAACTAAAATACAGCAACAGAACGGAACTTATTATTCTAACAAATTAACAAATACACATAATGTCAATTTAATTTGTAAACATAATACCACTTTGAGAACCTTGTACTTTTATAACATCTAGCATTCTATTCTTAGATGATTTCATTAACACCCACTGATATATCAATTTAACTTAACTGTTAACATATTTATGTTATTGATTCAGCCTCAGACTGAAAAAATGCTTCCCACTTCTCATCAAACTTGGATTTTGACTTTCTGTTTGTCAGTTTCACCATTGTAGCATATTCTCTTATTTTATCCTCCCAAGTTTCTCCTCATTACATGGGAATCTTTTCCAATCAAATCTTTCTTCTGATCTGATTTTCCCATCTATAATTAACGTATTCCTGCTTTCAGATCTGCTGTTTCTGATTTGATTATACTTTGATCTGTCGGTTTTATCCAATCTGCAATCCAAACAAGTCCTGCAACAATATAATTAACTATTGGGTATGGCTATACCTCCTCTTTTTTCTCATCTTGTAACACCTTGAAACTTATTCTTGGCCTTTGTTGCTACAAATAAATGTATTGATTTGGATTTACCAATCTTACAATGTTTTTTCCCCTTGTTTATATATCCAAGATTTACAAAGATGGTCCAAATGGGCAAGACATTCATTTTAATAGCAGCAATTTTTCCTAGCCAGGATAATCTCAATTTGGATCATCTTTATAGATCTTGAATTGCTCCCATCAGAGATTCGAAGTGGCTTACCATAAATAAACAAACAAATAAATAAATAATCTCGGAAATAAGGCTGCATTACAGTATTTGCACCCAAGTTCCTAAAGAATAGATTTACACAACCCCTTCCCTCCCCCAGATCGTGACTATTTACAAGCATAGCTTGCCTTAAAATCATGACAATTCAAAAAGATCAGATGACACATATAGGGATGTTAATTTGGGTAAGGAAAGCCCTGCAAAAAACCCCTGCACTTCAATCAGCCTTGAATCATCTGCAATGACTCAACATTTTTGGTGACAGGCAGTGGATGGTAAACTAGAAGTTTGATAAAACTTTCCATATCATCTAGTGCAATATTTAGCTTCATCTGTTTGGTATTTGGTCAAAACAGGAGGACTCCTTCACTCTTTGGTGCAATGTGCTTTTAAAAATATTTTTTTACAAATACTTGGCTCGTTTAAACTGCCAAGAACAGCTGGTGCAGTCTGTTAATCCTGCAGACAACGTAGTAGAATACCATGCAGCGACGTATTTGCCTAGGGACATGGGGTATCCCATGTCCCCGGGCATCCCCCCCCCCTCCAGTGGAGGGTGCAAAAATTTCAGGTTCGTTTGTGTGTTTTTTGTATTTTAGTGTTTTTCAGTTTTCAGCCTGCAGGGTGCACAGTTTTTAGGCTAGCAGCACCACAATTTCAGGGATTTTTTTGGAGACTCTCCTGATGATACCACCCAGGTTTGGTGAAATTTGGTTCAGGGGGTCCAAAGTTATGGACTCCCAAAAGGGGTGTCCCCATCCCCTATTGTTCCCAATGGGAGCTAATAGGAGATGGGGGCTACATCTTTGAGGGTCTATAACTTGGACCCCCTGAACCAAACTTCACCAAACCTGGGTGGTATTATCAGGAGTCTCCTAAAGATACCCTGAACATTTGGTGCTGCTAGCTTAACAATTACACACACACACCCAATTTCCCCAGATTCTTCTTTTAAATCCACCCCCTTCGGCATGGACTTAAAGGGAGAATGTGAGGTACCCAGTTTAAACATTGAAAGTGATGCTGTTTCATGGTGCAGGAGAATCCACCCCAAAACAGCATCACTTTCCAATAATGTATTTAGGCACAACTTCAAAGGGACCCCCCAAGATTTTCCCTTTAAAGGTGGATTTAAAAGAAGAATCTAGTAACTCAGATTTAAACACCATTGAAAGTGATGCTGTTTGGGGGTGGATTCCACTGGAGGTGTTTTGTGAGAGATGATGCTGATATTTGTTTGGTAAATGTTTTGCTGGGGTGATTTGTGAGAGATTTACATGCTTAATACCCACTTGCACTGGTTTGGAGCTGTTTCTCAGGCTAACAACCTACCTCATAGGGTTGAAGTGAGGACAAAATTAGGAAAGAGAGTTGGTGGGGAGAGAGTCATGCATGCTTTGCTGGGGGTGGGAGGTGTTTTGTGAGCTGGTGCAAAAAAATAATTGTTTGGTCGTGGTGGGGAGAGGGGGGCAAACTCAGGTTTTGTCCCCAGGCTCTAGTTTGCCTAGATACGCCTCTGATACCATGTAAGGAATATAATGTGAAATGTGAGTAACGGGTCAATGTAAGAAACCATATCTGCCTAGAGTATTTTCTAATGACTTCCTGCATTGCCTACTGCACAGGTCTGCATTGTAGTTAAAGTTGGAAAGGATGAGTGTCACCTTGAGATCCTTGGGAAAAGGCAGGAGAAAAAAGCCATACTAAATGTTCAATGTATTGTCGAAGGCGTTCACAGTCAGAATTACTAGGGTGTTATGGGTTTTCTGGGTTGTATAGCCGTGTTCCAGTAGCAGTAGCGAAATGTCAGGAGAAAGTGCTACTGGAACACAGCCATACAACCCGGAAAACCCACAACACTCAAATAAAATGTCTTTAAAGAAGACATGTTTGCTTTTTCTTAACAGGCAGGTGGTCAGTGGTTTTACCTTGGTTTCTACTCTTCTCTACTTCTGGAACTTTACTGGGTATTTCAGAATGCCCTGTATGATTTTTCTATCATACAAGACATTAAAATGGGCTTCAGTTGCGTTGATCATATGCAACATGTTTCTGCTGCAGAGGTTATTTCTATTGAAGGATAGGACCTTGACTCTTGCCTCAGCACACAGTCGATAGAATGAGCCCTAACAAGCCCTCGCAACTCCATGATTCCATTGAGAGCCACAATTTTTCTCATCTCTCCCAGCCCACCCCTCACTGTGTTGGTTTCTCCTGTTCATTCAAGATCCAAAGCACCTGTGTGATTTCTGTGATTCCTACTCCGGTCTCATCCCTTAAGCACAACCAAGAAAACCCCTCCATCCACTAAACAGTGTGTGATATTATTTGGTTACTGAAGGAGGAGACATTTTTGGGTGGGCCAGCTGGATAACAAAAAGATTGATTTCAGTTAAAATCTGTGTGTAGATATTACAGCCTCTGATGAGGTTAAAACTCCTGCCTTGCCTACAAGTATTCAGTGGTGACAAAGCAGATCTCAGGGCAAATGTTGTTTTCAAAGCAGAGTGGAGGATACAAAGGGAGAGGATTCACCCTTAGAATAGCCTCAGAGTTTACTGTTCTTCTCAGTGCCCCTCGGGCAGTGTTTCTGGAGGGAAGGAGGATTCCATTTTGGACGAGTTTGCCCTGATGTCAGCAGCCCCTGGTAGCCCGTCTCAATAGTGTCTTTGTCAAACAGGGGACAGAAATAGCCTTTCTGTATTTTAAACGAGAGATGCCAACAGAGAATGCAAGAGGAGGCAGAAAAGAAGTGTTATAGGGTGCTGGGAGACTGTCTCCATTGTGTCCACGCAGCATAGAGGGCCTTTGGTTGTCTTATCGCAGGCCCAGAGGCTTCCAAAACATTTTCCACTTAGCCCACAGAGTAGACCTCCAATTTTAAGGGTCTCTTTTGGTACTACTGGTGAACTGAATCCCGAATAGCTCAATTCAACATACTTTCCGCTAAACAGAATTATATTCCGGGGGGGAAATCAGAAGGTATCCCATTTTTCTTTCAAACTCATTCCAAAATGCATATTTCCGGGTACTATTGATGATACCTTTGGGAGTGAAACAGGGCCCCTAGTGACACCTTGTCCCTCCATCACCTTCCTACCACTCAGTGGTTATTCAACAGAAGGCATCTGGTTGATTGAAAAGGGAGCACCTCAGGATCCTTAGCACTTCCGGCACTGCCATTTTGACACTCCGGATGCCAGTGATGAATTCAGGCCTGGAATTCAGACACTTCCAAGTAAGATTTTGGGGGGGAGAAGGAACAGCAATGCTTGCCAGGACAGAGTATGGGGAAGCCAAGGCTGAGCTCGGAGTACGCCTGCTCTGCACTTTAGTGGAATTTAGGCTCTGCTCCTAATATGGCTTTTAAGCTTGCCACTGAAAGTCCAAACTTTGGCATCATCTCTATTCATTATATTCCACAGATGTTTTCTCCTAAGCTAGTCATGACGCAGTCAAAAGTCTCTTTAATTCCCTCCTCCTATTTTACATGAACAGCAACAGATGCTTTGGCAGAGCCGTCCCTTAGGATCTACCATTTTAACCTCCTTTGTATCAGTCAGAACAACAGCTAAGGTATACAGAGGAGAATTTTGCTCCTTTCTCCATTTCTGTTGGTATATAATGGGAATGTATTAAAAACTGTATTGTTGAAGGCTTTCACAGCTGGAATCACTGGGGTGCTGTGTGGTTTTCGGGCTGTATGGCCGTGTTCTAGCAGCATTCTCTCCTGACGTTTTGCCTGCATCTGTGGCTGGCATCAGATCCTCTGAAGATGCCAGCCACAGATGCAGGCGAAACGTCAGGAGAGAATGCTGCTAGAACACGGCCATACAGCCCGAAAACCACACAGCACCCCACTATTAAAAAACTCTTTGCCTCTTACAGGCCTTGTGTGGCAATAAGTCAACGGGCAGAGTCAGTGTTTATTATTTGTTTTGGACATTTATATTTCTTCTCAATAGAGACTCAAAACAACTACTTACCACGTTCTTTCCTCTGTTTTGTCCTCACAGCCACAACCCTGTGAGATTGGTTAAGATAAGAAAGAATGATGAGCCCAAGGTCACTCAGCAAACTTCCATGGCAGAGTGTGCATTTGAACCAGGTCTTCCAGATCCCAGTCAGATACTATGGTCCCTGCACCAGACTACCTTTTGTTAATTGCTCAGTTCAAAATAGGCTTTCTTTTAATGTGGTAGAAGAGGGACCAACCTATTTTGTTTAGGTGTTAGACGAGTTTCCCTTTTGTGTGTGCGTGGAATCATAATTGTAACAAAGCTAGGTTCAAACACTGCCCAAGTTTGCTGGCCCCGTGGTTGTGTAAAGTAAGATGGAGAGCAGTGTTTGTCCAACAACAACAACAACAAAAGCACAGTGTTGCCATTTGCCAGCATGGCGTAATGGTGAAGAACAGCAGGCTCCAATCTGGAGAACCAGTTTGTTTCCCTGCTCCTCCAACGCGAAGCCTTGCTGGGTGACCTTGGGCCAGTCACAGTTCTCTCAGAACTCTCTCCACCCCACCTACCTCACAGGAGCAGCAGTGGCATAGGAGGTTAAGAGCTCGTGTATCTAATCTGGAGGAACCGGGTTTGATTCCCAGCTCTGCCGCCTGAGCTGTGGAGGCTTATCTGGGGAATTCAGATTGGCCTGTGCACTCCCACACACGCCAGCTGGGTGACCTTGGGCTAGTCACAGCTTCTCGGAGCTCTCTCAGCCCCACCTACCTCACAGGGTGTTTGTTGTGAGGGGGGGAGGGCAAGGAGATTGTCAGCCCCTTTGAGTCTCCTGCAGGAGAGAAAGGGGGGATATAAATCCAAACTCTTCCTCCTCTTCTTCTTCTTCTTCACAAGGTGCTTGTTGTGAGGAGGGGAAGCGAAGGAGTTTGTAAGCTGCCCTGAGCCTTCTTACAGAATGGAAAAGCAGACTCTTCTTCTGATGCAGAGGTTTACCATGCTGTTAGAAAGAAGGGAGTTGGGGAAATTGGCTTTGTCCTCTGCTGACGAGTGAGCAGGGTGTCCGTGCTTGCAAGGTGAGAGGAGGCGAAACAGGTCTGGCCGGCCGGGGTCCTCGTCGTCTCACAGCCCAGCACATCTTGTGGCTCCAGTCATGTGGATTGGTTTAGGCAGCAGGGTCACAGAGGTCACCCTGGGCTCAGGCTGTGATTCTCCCTCCTTGCTCTCTCTCTCTCTCGTGCCCTCCCCACTGCTTCCTCCCTCCCTTTTAATCCTCGTGTCTGTGTGTGAGAGAGAGAGAGTAAGTAGAGGGGGGGGTTGAATGTGTGAGGCAGATAGACACTGAGGCGAGAGAGCGAGCCGATGGCGGATTCCACACAGACCCAGCAGCCCGGGATGCTTCCTTTTTCCTCCTCCTCGGGCTGCAAAGGTGGCACCACTCCAACCCAGAGCGTGCAGAAGCCTAAAAAAAGAGCTTTCTATCTGGTGAGGATGAAGCCGCTGAAGGAGCCCCTGGCGAACAACAACAACAACGTGTCTTTTGTGATACACTGTCACATAGGCAAGGAGATCAAGCACATATGCAGCAACTGCAGCCGCGCGGAGGAAGCTCCTGACGGTGAGTTGTGTGCTCTCTGGTGTATATGAGCAAGAGAGTGTGTGTTGGCCAGAGGGGCTTGTGTGTACTTGGGTGGCTGGATGCTGCGCTGGCTACTGAAGGGACTGCGGGAGGAGAGGAAGAGGGGGCAGGGAATGAAATGGGTTTGACAGCTCTTGGGCATGCATGCCAAACAGAAGGGGAAAGAGCATTTCACCTCTCTTTTCTCGTGGCCGGCATGTCCAGTTAATGAAACCTCTCTTCTGTAGCTGCTACAGAGACTGTGTTGTTCATTGCTGACTTTCATAACCATCACAATGGCTGGAGGAGAGGAGCTTTTCCTCTGTGGTACAGCAACTTTTCCCCCCTTCCTCTGCCAAGGAGCCGCAGTAAGAGTTTGCCTGACTTGATGTTGGGTCCTGGTTGAGACAGGCTGTTTTTTGGTGGCTCTCCTTCCTGGGATGCGGGCAGCGTTCTGGGCTGCTGTCGGATGGGGATGAACAGGAGTGCCTTGGGTCTGGCCATGATCAGGTGTGCCTGGAGTCAGCCTTGTCCACACTCCGGTTGGCACTGAACACAGTGGTCCAAAAGACAGAAGGAACAACAGATTCTCAGGGGAGGGTTGGACAGGTAAGCAGATCGCGTCTGTGCGCTGGCAACGGCAAAGGAAATGTTTTGAATGAGCGAGGAGAGCGGTTTTTTTGCCAGAGTCAGCACCTCAAAGAGGCAGAAAGCAACAAGAGGCATAAAACCGGCCAAGCAGAAATGTCTTCGGAGACATTGCCGGTAATATTCGCCCAGCTGCCGGATTCTATCTTAGTTCGGTTTGCTGCGATCTGTCATGTCTTGACTCCAAATCTAAAGGCTATTGAGTTAGGACCGGTTCAAATGGATGTGTGAGATCTCATTTCCTGAAGGTCAGTGAAAAGGGGGTTTTTTGGCTGCAAATCTGACTAGGAAAACATAACAACCCTAGAGCTGTTTGCTGTCTGCGGTTGCCGCTGTCTGATTTTTACTGATTTTGACGCTCGAGATGGATTCTGAATGGTTACGAACTCCATTCATTCTTTCTGCTCAGAAGTATGAACTGTTGTTTAGCCTTTGGCACTGTTTCCATCCAAAGCCAATGTTAAGCTTTTTTTAAAAAAAAATACGTGTCTTTCGTAAATTTAATAAATGGAGACTTGCGAGCAGAATTGCAGTTTGTTTCTATTGTACTGCAGGTGATAGTGGCCTAGATTGTTCGTGAGGCAACAGGATAGCTTTCTGATAAACAGTTATTAAAAACTTCCATTCTAGTTGCACCACAGTAGCCAAGGACCGCACTTGGCCCATGTCTGGGGTACAGGCCCCCTGCCTGACCCTTCTCATTACTGGTGACAGCCAAAGAACACTGGAAATGAAACCTAGAGATTTGCACAGCAGGTGCAGCAAGTGAGTTTCAGCCTTAGCATGATTCCTGTATCCCCAAAAGACGTATTAAAAATACACCCTGCCTGTTTTAATTTAATTCAGCTTGAAAAGCGCTGCATCTGCTCCATTTATCGACATCCCTAGACTCAAATTTCTGACTGCTGGCGTTGAAGAAAATGCTTATTCTAATAAGTGAACACTTGCAAATCTTACACGATCTCCACCTCCGAAGGTATTTCAGAAAGGTTTTCCAGATGTACACAAATCCTTCCTTTTAATGTCAGTCGGTAAAGTTTTTTTAATCGGCAAAGGGGAGGGAATTCTTAACCTTCAAAATGCAGGAACAGGCTAGCACATTTTTTATGCTGCTGTTCCTCCAAGGAGTCAGAGCAGCAGATGTCCTGGTTTTATCCTTACAACAGCCCAGTGAGGTAGGTTAGACTGAAAGAGAGAGTGGTCCAAAATGGGAATTTGAACTAAGATCTCCTAGATCAGTGTTTCCCAACCTTTTCGAGGTCAGGGTACCCTTGACCTCACTCTTCATATCTCACGGTACCCCTGCCACCACCCTCCACCTTCCCCTCCCATTGCCCCTGCTTGCCACACCCCCCACCTTCCCCTCCCAGGGTGAAGGGTAGCCCTGGGGGGGGGGTGGCTGCTGACGTGGCAGGCCCTGCCCCATGGGCCAGCTCCATGTCCTTGCTGGCGCTGGTGGGAGACACCACAAAAATGAGGGGGGGCGGTAGTGTTGCCACGGTACCCCTGGGACATGCTCACGGCACCCCAGGGTACCAGGGAACCCTGGTTGAGAATGGCTGTCCTAGATCCAGGGGCAGCTCTGGGCAAACTGTAGCCCTGGGCAAAACCTGAGTTGGATGCCCCCCCCCCCCCAATGGGCGGCACTCCACCACGACCAATTTTTTTTTGCACCAGGACATTGGTGCCTGCAGGGGGTGAATTTTTAGACATATCAGCACCAATATTTCAGCATATCATCAGGAGACTGTCCTTATGCTACTCCCCACGTTTGGTGAGGTTTGGTTCAAGGAGTCCAAAGTTATGGACTCCCAAAGGGGGTGCCCCATCCCCCATTGTTTCTAATGGGAGCTAATAGGAGATGGGGGCTACAGTTTTGAGGGTCCATAACTTTGGCCCCCTCTGAACAAAACTGCACCAAACTTGGGGGGTGCCATCATCTCCAGATGATACCCTGAAATTTTGGTGCCAATACATCAAAAAAATGCACCCCCTGCAGGAACATCCTAGAAATTTGCCCAAGAATCTTTGTTCTGCATTGAGTTTTCTGCATTGCCTTGTCAATGGGAGTTGCAGGCTTTGTGGGAGGGGGCACATTTCTGAGAGGCACAGTCTCAAAATCCTTTCAGGTCATCAGGAGACTGCCCTAAGCTATTATTCGACTTCCCAAGTTTGGTGCAGTTTTGTTCAGGGGCCAAAGTTATGGGACCCCACCTCCAAAACTGTAGCCCCCATCTCCTATTAGCTCCCATTGGAAACAATGGGGGATAGGGGCACCCCCTTTGAGAGTCCATAACGTTGGACTCCCTGAACCAAACTTCACCAAACTTGGGGGGTAGCATAAGGACAGTCTCCTGATGATACGCTGAAATTTTGGTGCCGCTAGCCTAAAAACTGCGCCCCCTGCAGGCCACAAATGGAAAACCACTAAAATACCCAAAAATGAATCCAGCATTTTGTTGCCCCCCACAAGGTGATGCCCTGGGCAGCTGCCCACCTTGCCCAATGGGCATTACGCCAGTGCCTAGATCTTGGTCTGATATTCTCATATCTGCACCATACCAACTCTGCCCAAGCCTTTCTAATGCTCTAGGGCAGGGGTGTCCAACTCTGGCACTTCAGATGTTAATGGACTGATGGGAATTGTAGTCTATGAACATGTGAAGTGCCAGAATTGGACACCCCTGCTCTAGGGTTACCATGGGCTATCTCAGAGAGAATCAGGAAGCTAACCTTGATTCTCCCTACTTCACTGTCCCGCCCCCCACCTCCACCCATAATGCCCGAGTGTCTGGATTATATCTTTTCCCAGTCAGGCTCTGATATTAGAAGTGAGCTGGGCTGGGGGGCAAATGTTAAAGGAAACGGAGCACAGAGAGGTGAGAGGAGAGGAAGCAGGATTCGCCTCTTCTCATCTGATCATTCAAGTTTTTGTACTTGGAAAAAAAAACACCCTTCCACAATTGAAGATCCCAGAAAAAGAGTAGGGAAAGATTACTTATAACCCAATGGGTATACCTCTCTGCACTTGCTGGCCAAGTGGGAATTCTAACTGTCAATAGCTGGGGATACTTTTTCTTCCCTGCCTCAAATTTGGAAGAGGGAGGATCTCTTGGGTGTGGAGGGCACAGGAATACATGAAGCTGCCTTAGGCTGAGTTAGATTCTTGGTCCTTCAAGGTCAGTATTGTCTGGTCAGACTGGCAGCAGGTCTCTGAGATCTCAGGAAAAGATCTTTCGAATCACCTTTTCATTGAAGGAACCTGGGATCAGTGCCAGGTTTACCTACAGCCTAGGCAGGCTGAAGTCCAGGGCCTCAAAATCTCAGGGGTTTCCAGCCAGGGTGTATAATATCTTTGATACTGTCATAGGCCTTTCTTACACGTGCTGTTATAACACACTGTAATCTCTAAACAACCCTTCAGTCATTTTCCTTGCACTCCGTTTCAGAATAGTCCTGACTTAAGCCAATTATACTACCGTGTTTCCCCGAAAATAAGACAGTGTCTTATATTAATTTTTGCTCCTAAAGATGCACTATGTCTTATTTTCAGGGGATGTCTTATTTTTCTGTGTTCTGTTCGTCGGGCATGCTTCCAAACAAAAACTTTGCTACGTCTTACTTTTGAGGGGATGCCTTATATTTCGCACTTCAGCAAAACCTCTACTACGTCTTATTTTCAGGGGAAGTCTTATATTCGGGAAAACGGGGTAGCATTGATTTCTGTATTGATTTTGCCCTTCCAGGAATTCTCTGAAGTGGACCCCATTTTGTGGCCCCCATCGTCCTGTAGTCGTGTGGGTGGGGGGCTGGGAGGGGCATCACAAGTAGAATAGCCCAGGGCCTCTCTTTCATCTAAATGCAGCAGTGGCATAGGAGGTTAAGAGCTCATGTATCTAATCTGGAGGAACCAGGTTTGATTCTCCGCTCTGCCGCCTGAGCTGTGGAGGCTTATCTGTGGAATTCAGATTAGCCTGTGCACTCCCACACACGCCATCTGGGTGACCTTGGGCTAGTCACAGCTTCTCGGAGCTCTCTCAGCCCCACCTACCTCACAGGGTGTTTGTTGTGAGGGGGGGAAGGGCAAGGAGATTGTAAGCCCCTTTGAGTCTCCTGCAGGAGAGAAAGGGGGGATATAAATCCAAACTCTTCTTCTTCTTCTTCTTCTTCTTCTTCTTCTTCTTCTTCTTCTTCTTCTTCTTCTTCTTCTTCTTCTTCTTCTTCTTCTTCTTCTTCTTCTTCTTCTTCTTCTTCTTCTTCTTCTTCTTCTCCTTCTCCTTCTTCTTCTTCTTCTTCTTCTTCTTCTAAATCCAGTATTGCCTGTGATTGAACCTGAGACCTTCTATAAACCAAGGAGTTGCTCTACCTCTGAGTTACAGACCCTCCCCCATGCAATCCTAGTACGATCCCTTTGGAGCTCATTCCCAGTTAAAGACAGCATTGTGTTTCTCGCTGGAAGCAAATGATTGTCTCCTATCTTAATTCCTGCAGGATTTTTAAAGTCGATGTTGTAAATGAAAGAGGAACTGATCCCAAGCAATGATTATCATGTCGCACAGCCCTAGATGTCGTACGGTAGACAGAGAGCAGTGTGTGTTGATTTTATTTTTCAAGAACAGGGTCTTTTGTAGCATGCTTCGTTGCAGCAGGGATGGACCCAGAGGAGAGGAGAGGTTGATTGTGTGGTAGGAAAGAGAATCAATAACAGGGGAGCTGGTATTTTTCAGGACCAAGGGTCTAGGGCATGCTTGCTTGTATTGGTATCTGTGTAAGTTAAAGGAATCTGCAGAAATCTCCATCCCTCTTAAGACTCAGAAATCTGTCTCTGTCTCACTGCCCCTCATCCTTCTGCTAGAACATGAATATCCTTAAACATGTACTGGTGAATCTACGAGTACATTTAGCGGCACGTTTTCTGTTTACGCAAATGTACCAGATGGGGCCCAAAGGTAGAAGAAAACATCAAAATTGCAAAACTCAAGAGACTCGGCAATCAAGCAGTTAGCCAGCACACTGGGTTTTCACCCACAGTCCTTGGGGAAGTGCTTCTTTAGAGAGCGCCAAGCACAGAGCAGTGTTTGAGCAAACAATCCAGCTGATCGGTTTTTCTCACCTGGTCCTGTGAGATCTCCAGTTCCTTTTAAAAAATAAATGAAATTCCAGATGGGATTGGCAGTGCAACTGCTTCACGAGATCAGCCGAAACGCCCTCCTTCTCCATTCTACAGCTTTTCTAACGGCACAGATATCTTGGCCAAAGGTCAGTAATATTTAAAAGCCATCCAACTGGGCTTAATCAAGGTGCCTCAGAGAAGACCTCTTACTATCCCAAAAAATGTTATTCCCCAATCTATGCCAGTAATGCAATGCGGAATTTTTCTCTAGTTTTTACAGGGGAAGGAAAGCCAGGTGTGGAGTGCACCATTTCTGACTGCAGGTAGAGTTCACGTGGTTTCCCACATGAAATCTTCTCTCCACGATATTTCTAGGGAAAGACAGGTTTCCGATCAGATCTTTTCCTTGGAGAGATGCCTACTTTGGTTTGGGAAGTTCCTAGAGATTGAAGGGAAGGCAGATGGAGGCCGGCAAAATCAAAATTTTAGGAAGTAAGGAATCTGAGCAATGCATAATGCCATTACAAAGCCGCCATTTTCTTCAGGGGAACTGGTCTCTATAGTCTGGCCCTACCTAAAGGCTGGCAACCTTGTCTCCCTGATATGCTAGATTTCTGCAAGGTTGGGATTTTTTGTCACCTTTTTAAACCGGGACCAGGGTGGGCAGGCACGTGCACGCGCAGCCACAGGAGCGCATTGTTTTTTGGGACGCTCCCCGGTTTGGCGGGAAATGGGAGCGCCCCAGAAGGCAGTGTGGCAGTGCGGGAGGCTGCCGCACTGCCTTCTAGGGTGCTCCCCTTTTCCCGCCCTGTCACAGGGTGGGAAAAGGGGAGAGCCCCAGAAGGCAGTGTGGCAGCCTTCCAAAAATTGGGACAGTAAATAAAACTCGCAGGACACGGGACAAATTGGTTTAAGGTGGGACTGTCCCACCAAAAGCGGGATGTCTGGTCACCTTGATCTAAGCGCTCTCCTGCTGTCTGGAATAGCAATATTCAGACACCAATTTAACCTCAGGACCAAAACAGATGTAATGAGGAAGAGTTGCTACTGACTCTCCCTACTGAGATTAGCTTGGAGCAGGGACGTACCACCCAGGGGAACATATGGGGTCAAATGTACCGGCTGCAGCCATTTAGTCATGTGGGGGGGGTGGAAAATCACTCCCTACACCCCTCCTTCTTTCCCCACGGCTCCATACACTAACTTCATACTCCATACACTGGTGGGGGAGGGTGGCTGCCCATACAGGGCCGGGGTGGGGGTGGGAGAAAACTCAGATTTTGCACCAGGCTAGAAAATGGAGGATATATAAAAGGAGGATATTTGTTTGGACAGCATTGCTGAAGACATGTGCTAAAAATGCCCCCTACAAACAGGGGCATAACGAGGCAGCCCTGGGTAAACTGTAGCCCTGGGCAAAACCTGAGTTGGATGCCCCCCCATGGGCGGCCACTCCACCATGACCAATTTTTTTTGCACCAGGACATATGTGCCTGCAGGGGGCGTATTTTTGGATGTATCGGCACCAAAATTTCAGCATATCATCAGGAGACTGTCCTTATGATACCCCCAATGTTTGGTGCAGTTTGGTTCAGGGGGTCCAAAGTTATATACCCCCAAAAGGGGTGCCCCATCCCCCATTCGTTGCTAAGGAGATGGGGGCTACCCTTTTGAGGGTCCATAACTTTGGACCCCCTGAACCAAACTGCACCAAACCTTGGGGGTGCCATCATGCCAGTCTCCAGATGATACCCTGAAATTTTGGTGCTGATACGTCCAAGAATGCCCTCCCTGCAAGAACATCCCGAAATTTGCCCAAGAATCTTTGTTCTGCATTGAGTTTTCTGCATTGCTGTCAATGGGGGTTGCAGGCTGCGGGGGGCACATTTCTGAAGGCACAGTCTCAAAACTTTCAGGGTCTCATCAGGAGACTGCCCTAATGATACCCCCCAGGTTTGGTGCAGTTTGGTTCAGGGGGGCCAAAGTTATAGACCCTCAAAACTGTAGCCCCCATCTCCTATTAGCTCCCATTGGAAACAATGGGGGATAGGGGCACCCCCTTTGGGAGTCCATAACTTTGGACTCCCTGAACCAAACCTCACCAAACTTGGGGGGGTATCATAAGGACAGTCTCCTGATGATATGCTGAGGCGCATGGTGCCACTAGCCTAAAAACTGCGCCCCCTGCAGGCCAATAATGGAAAACCACTAAAAATACCCAAAAACGAACCCAGCATTTTGATGCCCCCCACAAGGTGATGCCCTGGGCAGCTGCCCACCTTGCCCAATGGGCATTACGCCAGTGCCTACAAATGCCCAAAAACCCCTCAAGGGGAATATAGCCCAAGAAGAAGAGGAGGATATTTGTTTGGAGGATATTTAAAACCTTGCAGCTTCCACACCGGAAGTGGGGGAGTGGATTGGGCAACAGGCAGTGGTGGGATCCAAAAATTTTAGTAACAGGTTCCCAAGGTGGTGGGATTCAAACTGTGGCGTAGCGCCAATGGGGCTGGGCTGGGCATTCCGGGGGCGTGGCATTCCTGGGCGGGGCTGTGGCAAGGACGCAGCCGCTGCGCAGGTCCCTGGGCGGGAAACGAATGCACGCAGGCGCAGGCTGCCACGCACGCCGGTGCACCTCCTGCTAGACTGCTTCAAGTTCTGCGCGCTACTGCTGAGAGGAGGGGCGTAACTAAGGCAAAAATCATGGGGCAAAATCACCAATTAGTAACCCCCTCTCGGCACACACAAATAATTAGTAACCTACTCTCGGGAACCTGTGAGAACCTGCTGGATCCCACCTCTGGCAACAGGGATGGATTGGGGGGGGGTGGATTGGGCATGGAAAGAGGGTGACTGTAGAGCTTCACCTTGCCCACTGCTATACAATTCCGCCATTTGCAGGTGCTCCCTTATTAGATTTGCAGCAGGAAAAAGAGACTGTTTGGATCCAAGGGCCTATCTTTTGTGTGTGTGTGCGTGTGTGTGTGTGTGCTGCAGGTCTGATAAGCAGCTTCCGGGAAGAAGCAGTCAGTTCTCATGTAGAGCTTTGGCAATAACTATATTGTCTCCTCCTCCCTGCAGCTGCTTTGAAGTTAAAAAACAAGTTGGGAGATTTGAGCACTGGCCTCCCACTTTGCATCTCATTTCAGCATTCAGTGGGTGTCCCGCAAACACATGATCGAGATTGGAGCGAGAGGCACACGCTCACATCACGTTGCGTTTGTTTCTCCCTTTTTTCCGAACTGCCACCGTGGAGGTAGAGACCTGCTACAATTCTTCGGTTTTGCTCTGCGCTGCTGTGTCTCCTTCTGTTGTTTGGAACACCCTTTAATCGAATTAGGGCTTTCCTGAATAGGTGTGATCGCAAATGGCTGGGGCTAGTGGGTGGCCTCTGTTATCTTCATTTTGGAGCTGGTCAGGCAAGACTGTTAAAGCCCCTGAACCGTAAGGGGAGCTTGTAATGGAAAAACAGAGCCACGGAAGGAAGCTGCTGGGCTTACAGCTTGCCTGCAAGATAGCGATTTGATTCAATAATTACTTTTGTAGGTAGCAAAATAATCACTTTGTTTTACTTAATGGCTAATGTCTCATTTAACAGCGGAGCAAATTTTTCTACCAGGCTGTTTGAACAGCTGAACCCAGAGTCCTGAAACCCAGGCGGGAATTGCAATTACATGTTTCTCTCCTCAGGAAGAAAAGCACTTCTCCTTTATGGCCAGCCAGATCTGAAGCTTCTGTCCCTCCTCATGCATTTGTAAGGAGATCAACGAGCAGTGATAATGAAGTATTGCCAATGAATCAGGAGGCCACATGATAAGCAAATAAGACACAGTCCCCGGATAAAAGCCTTAGAACCATACTCTCCTTTGCACTCACGTAGCCTCTGGGAAGCCTGGATATTTCCTGTTTTCTTTGAAGACTTGCAAAATAGAGTTACTCCAGTCTAAACCCTTTGAAAGCCATAGACCAAAGCTGAGCTAACTCTGCACAGGGTTGCATTGTCAGTCTCTTGGCTCCTCAACAGGTTAAGCAGAGTGTTGGGCTAGGACAGTGTTAGTGAACCTTTTCGAGACCGAGTGCCCAAATTGCAACCCAAAACCCACTTATTTATCGCAAAGTGCCAACGCGGCAATTTAACCTGAATACTGAGGTTTTCGTTTAGAAAAAATGGTTGGCTCCAAGGCATGTGTTCCTCAGGAGTAAGCTTGGTGGTAGTCGGTGGCTTTGCTTTGAAGCAACCGTGCAACTCTTCCAATGGGTGAATCACAACCCTGGGACAGTTTATTCAAAAGCAAGCCCCATTGCCAGCAACCGAGCTTACTCCCAGCTAAAGGATCACGCTTTAATTCTTCGCATGAAAATCAGTGGGGTTTAACAGCGCTTAACAGGGTTACCTACACTGCTTCCCTCAAACTAGGTCTTAGGTTTAATGCTAATAATTGAGCCCAGTGGTCCAGGCCAGCCTAGATGTGTGGGGGGCACTCCGTTTGCACATGCCCACAGAGAGGGCTCTGAGTGCCACCTCTGGCACCCATGCCATAGGTTCACCACCACTGGACTAGGATCTATGAGACCCAAGTTCAAATTCTGTCTCTGCCATGGAAGTTTGCTGATTACTGTGACCAGACAAATTCTTTCAGCCTATCCTTTCTCATAGGGTTGTTGTGTGGATAAAATATAGTAGAGACAAATTATGTAAGATACTTTGTAAAACTTTGAAAAACAAAAACAAACCATTACAGCATAAAAATAATCTAAATTATTAAAACCACAGGATTAAAAACCTAGCCTGAGCATAAAATGGAGTAAAACAGGCAACAGTCTCATAAAACAGTTTGGACCAGAAGCAGCCTGTAATAATAAGATGAAAAGATCAACCCTTTACTCCCAAAGTAGCAAGAAATGTTTTGGCATGGTGGCAGAGACATATCAGGGGGAAATGGCTCCCAGGGACACCACCTGCTCCGTGTGCCCCCCCCACACACACACACACACCACGCCCCCCATGCCCCCACGCTTGGGGATGGGGATTGGGGGCAGCTCAGACAGGCACTACAGCAGAAGCAGGCTGGCAGTGCCCCTGAGCCCCACACCCAAGGACTTGGGGAGGAAAGGAGGCAGCTTAGACAGGTGCCTCTGCAGCAGGCCGGCTAGTGGCAGCAGGTCAGCTCTGTCTTTAGGTGCCTCCCCCATGCCAACCCAGCTCTTCTGAGCCAGGTCAGCACAGGGGAGGAGGGAGGTGGGGGTGATAACGTTTTTAAGCGTTTTTTCCTTTTTTGGCCTGTAGGTGGGGGGAGTGGCAAGCAGGGGGAGGGGAGAGGAGGGAAAGCAGCATTGACAGCCACGTTGTTTGTTTGCCTAAATTCGGCATGGATTTGGGGGGATTTAAAGGGTCCTTTAAAATCTACTAATCCACACAGCATTCAGGCAAATAAAGCTAATGCTGTTATAAATGTTGTTTAAAAAGGAAGCCCATGAGAGTTCTGACCCCCCCTCCCCACCTTGCGCCAAAATCCATTTGATTCTGGGGGGGGGGGGGCGAAGCGTTGCTTGTGTCAGGAGTACCCTGGGATAGATTTCATGGTACCCCAGGGTACCACAGAACCCTGGTTGAGAATCACTGCCATAGGCAGTACGCCACTGCATGGTGGCTAAAAGAGGATAGAGTAAGCGATGAGCAAGTTTCAAGGAGAAAGGTGTTCGCCAGGCAAGGGGCCACTACTGAAGCCCAATCTTTGTTCACAGCTCTACTTCACGTCTGCAGGCTGAGTTTATAAGGAGGATCTTAATCGGCATTCCAAACAATACAGGTGGATGCAGTTCTTCATACATATAAAACTGCTTTTTACTAAATCAGACCATTGGTCTATCAAGATCCGTATTTTCTACACTGACTTCCAGGGTATCTCCAGAGACTTGGGCAGAGGAGGACTTTCATACCACCTCTTCATGATACTTGTAACAGGAAGTGCTAGTTATCTCTCCCTTTGTACCAAATGGAGTTTAGTCGTTGCCCTTACATGCAAAGCTGCCTTAATTTGAGTCAGACTATTGGCTTAGCAAGAGCCCTTTACACAGAACCAAAATAAAACATTTGGAGGCAGGAAATAAAATGCTTCCTCCATGGAGTTCTGTATGGTTTTTTCCCCCCAAAAAAAGTTTTATTTTCAACCTGAAAATGTTTTAAATGAATCCTCTTCTTTAACAATTCTTTGGTGGAAATGTTTTCACTTAAAGTTTAGTAGAAGCATTTCCACTTGTGTGTGGATCTCTTTAAAACATTTTCCACACCGCTGTGCAGTCCCCAAACTTCCTCCTCGGCACCATTTTCTGAGCTTGCTCCAGAGGTGGGATCCAGCAGGTTCTCACAGGTTCCCGAGAGTAGGTTGCTAATTATTTGTGTGTGCCGAGAGGGGGTTACCTATTGGTGATTTTGCCACGTGATTTTTGCCTTAGTTACGCCCCTCCTCTCAGCAGTAGCGCGCAGAACTCGAAGCAGTCTAGCAGGAGGTGCACCGGCGTGCGTGGCAGCCTGCGCCTGCGTGCATTCGTTTCCCGCCCAAGGACCGGCTCAGCGGCTGTGTCCTAGCCACAGCCCCGCCCAGAAATGCCCCACCCCCAGAATGCCCGGCCATGCCCCTATCGTGCCCAGCCCAACCCCATTGGTGCTACGCCACAGTTTGAATCCCACCACCATGGGAACCTGTTACTAAAATTTTTGGATCCCACCACTGGCTTGCTCTGTTGGCTTACTCTGTCAGGTTTTTTTGTTAACCACCTTAAATTGGTCTAGCATGCCTGTGGTGAGATTTTAAATCAAACAGTTTATTTTAAATCAAACAGTTAATCGACCCTATAGGGGCTTTTGCAGCCCTAAAGGTATTTTTTTTCTATACCTTTGCAGGAGAAACTGTGACAACAATGTATTCTCAGTGCTCAGACGAAAAATCCCAAAAGTAATGTTTACGTTTTTACAATTGCATCATATGCTTTGTACACCAAGCTTTATTTGGGCAAATGGGCTCATTGAAATTTATGCAACACCTGAGGTCTTCAGTGCCATGCTAGGACATGTTGCATCATGTTTCATGTCTCTGAGTTGACATAGGCACACATTATCCAAAACAGAGGGAATAAAGACACTTCTTCCCCTTTTCTGTCTATTTATGGAGTGGGGTTTAGTGAGTAAAAATATCATAGTATCTCTTCTTCCAAGTATAAAAGATCTGAGCAAAAACAATCAAGAGGTTAATTGCAAGGATGTTCACTGGCAAGTTACATCATTCTTTGAGATTACAAATTGGAACAGGGCAAGCAATATGGAGTCCCTTGAACAAGACGCATAAGAATCTTAAAGTTTATTCAGTTGGTAAACTATTCAAAGGACCTGGAAAAAAGTACAGCCACATGGTTAACCATGAGATCCTTTTTTAAAAAAAAGACAGAAAGGCATCTTTTCTACCAAGTCTTAATTTCTCTTCCTGGGGCAAGCAATTAGCTATGTTTATATAGTACATTTAGGAATAATTTATAGCGTAGTTAATTGACACTTTGCAAAATCTGTAATTCCCTCCCCCTAAATCAAAAGGTTGCACATATTCAGAGGCAGTGGCGGGATTCAAATAATTTAACAACTGGTTTTATGTATTGTCGAAGGCTTTCACGGCCGGAATCACTGGGGTGCTGTGTGGTTTCCGGGCTGTATGGCCGTGTTCTGGCAGCATTCTCTCCTGACATTTCGCCTGCATCTGTGGCTGGCATCTTCAGATGGCCTCACCTTTTGACCTCACAGTATATATACTCCACTTGCTGTCCATTCCTACCATCAGATCCTCTGAAGATGCCAGCCACAGATGCAGGCGAAACGTCATGAGAGAATGCTGCTAGAACACGGCCATACAGCCCGGAAACCACACAGCACCCAAGTAACAACTGGTTGTTTACAAGCACCATTTTAACAAGCGGTTCTGCCGAAGTGTTGCGAACCTGCTGAATCCCACCACTGTTCAGAGGTACTGCTGGACGTCAATTGAGATGTAAATATGTACATTGGAATAGCTATCAGTCCTCAAGAAGTATCAGAAATCATCACAAAGATGGAGAGGTTGCATTATTTATGGGGAACCTGTTGGGAAACTGAATATGGCAGAAGAATGTGGAGTTTCTGTAATCCCATGTGCCACGTTTCCAATTCAGGCCCAGTAATAGTGGTTGTTTAATTTCTTTTTCACAATGATGTTCTGCAAAACTTTCTGCACAAATCACCTAAAGTATTTGTAAAACATTTTCACCACCACCCGTTTGTTCACCTTCACCCTCTTGAAATGATTCCTGGCTGCCATTACATGATTTTTCCCTTGGGGGTGGGGGGTGGAGTTCTGTGTTGAAGTGATGCTTTAGTGCTTCATAGCCTTGTGCTCCATTCTACACTCCTCATATACTTGATACTTTAGAGATTGCCCCTCCCCAAATAAATGAACAAAATATAGAAATGTTGTAAATAAACAGGCATGGGGGGATTGAGTGAGCTCAGAAAACGGTGCCAAGGAGGAAGTTTGGGGAAGCAGAGAAGCCTGGGGAAAGTAGCCAATAGATCCCACCGCAACTGAAAACATTCCAAAACATTTCAGCCAAAGAATCGTTTTAAAGGGGGATTCATTTAAAAAGTTTTGAGACTGGAAATAAAATGTTTGGGGGTAAAAACAATGGGGAGTTCCATGGAGGAAATATTTTATTTCCTGCTTCAAAACATTTTAAATGAATAGTGTTGAAAAGCCCTCACTGTGAACTTTACTGGTCTGGTCAGTCAATATTGGTAGCCATATATTTACTGCACAACTAGATGAGATGGCAAGAAATTTGTAATAGAATTTATGTCGCGTGATTTTTTGAAAGACTGTTTTGCAATATGTTGGCAGTGATTGGCTGTGTGTAATTGAACATCAGTGACCCCCCAATGCACATGCAGGATCTGTGATGTTAGAGGAATCAAATTTCTCTGGCGGCTGAAAAAAAAAATTGGTTAGGCAGTTTGGTGTAAGGATTGTTCATGTGTTTCTTATGTTACTGCTTTCTTATGTAATGCAGTCTGTTGAGTGTTGGGAGATGTTATGCATTTTATTGTGCTTTCATTCTTCCAGTTGATTTTGCTACGGACCTTTTTAAAAAATATATGATAGACTAGCAAAATACCTATTACTGAGTAGGCTGGGGGAGAAAAAGCAAGTGGAGGAAGAATCCGTTGATGGTAGCTCCTGCCTTGGTTGGGATTCAAGCCAAGGTGGGCTGTTTGGAGTCAGTGTACATTGGAAAATAAATCCTACAAGGAAAGGCTGATGGATGATAAACCTGGAAGAGTATCTGAACAACTGTCGCGTGAAAAAGAACCAAGGCTTGTGCTCTTCCATTGCAAAGGATAACGTGGATTTAAGTTTCAGGAGCGTAGAATTTGGTTAGATGTTACAGAACACTTCCTGTAGAAGGTTAGAGGTAAAAAAAAATAGTTTGAGAATGGAACCGATTTGAGGGGTGGCAAAATAACTTTTCTGTTGCTCGTGGTTTTGAAGGAAAGGCAGGACAGCCATCTGTCAAGAATGCTCTGGCTTTGGATTCATGCAGTGAATGGGGGGTTGGACTCAAGGACATAGGTAAGGGGGGTTCCCGGGTTCAAAAAAACCCCATTGCATGTCCAAAGCTCCACCCCCGTTAGTGTTTTTTTGTATTTTAGTGGTTTTTTAGTTTTTGTGCTACAGGGGGTGCAGTTTTTAGGCTAGCGGCATCACAATTTCAGGGATATTTTGGGAGACTCTCCTGATGATACCACCCAGGTTTGGTGAGGTTTGGTTCAGGGGGTCCAAAGTTATGGGCTCCCAAAGGGTGTGCTCCCATTTCCCATTGTTTCCAATGGGAGCTAATAGAAGATGGGGAGGGGAGGTGTCATCAGGAGAGTCTCCCAAAGATACCCTGAAAGTTTGGTGCTGCTAGCTTAACAATTGCACCCCTGACAGCAGGCACTCCCCAAATTTCCCCAGATCCACCCCAAAATAGCATCACTTTCAATGTTGTTTTAACTGGGGACCCCAGATTCTCCCTTTAAGGTGGAGAACCTGGGCTCCCTAACCACCATAAAAGGAGAACCTGGGCTCCCTAACCACCTTAAAAGGAGAACCTGGGCTCCCTAACCACCATTGAAAGTGATGCTGTTTGGGGGTGGATTCCAGCATCACAGCAGCTGCCCATGGGATGGGGGGAGGGCGCAAAACTCAGATTTTTTCACCAGGCTCCATTTTCCCTAGCTACGTCTCTGCCTGGAGGGAAGGGCAGAAGGAACTGCCCACTGCCAGCTGGAAGTCCAGCCAGGGGGGAGGGGGCAGGGCAGGCGGGGCAGGGGTTAAAACAACATTGAAAATGATGCTGTTTTGGGGTGGATTCTCCCCACCCAGAAATAGCATCACTTTCAATGTTTAAACATGGGACCTCAGATTCTCCCTTTAAATCCATGCTGAAGGGGGTGGATTTAAAAGGAGAATCTGGGGAAATTTGGGGAAATTTGGGGGGGTGTCTGCTGTCAGGGGTGCAATTATTAAGCTAGCAGCACCAAACTTTCAGGGTATCTTTGGGAGACTCTCCTGATGATACCACCTAGGTTTGGTGAACTTTGGTTCAGGGAGTCCAAAGTTGATAACTTTTGACCCCCTGAACCAAACTTCACCAAACCTTGTTGGTATCAAAATGAGACTATTCTGATGATACCACCTCTGTTTAGAAGTTTGGTTCAGGGGGTCCAAAGTTATGGACCCTCAAAGGTGTAGACCCATCTCCTATTAGCTCCCATTGGAAACAACGGGGGATGGGGCATCCCTTTTGGGAGCCCATAACTTTGGACACCCTGAACCAAACCTCACCAAACCTGAGTGGTACCGTCAGGAGAGTCTCCCGACAAATCCCTGAAATTGTGGTGCTGCTAGCCTAAAACCACACCCCCTGCAGGCCAAAAACTAAAAAACCACAAAAAATACAAAAAAACACAAATGGGGGGGCAGAGCTTCGAACATGCAATGTGGGGGTTGAACCCGGGGACCCCCCTTACCTACATCCTTGAAAGGAGGACAGGGAGAAATAAATTTTTGATTGGTTGATTGATGTCAAGTTTGAATAAAGCACAGTTTTGAAAACGATAGCTTTGGAAGTGAAGTCCTAGAGTGACATCACATCACTGCTGAGCTCCTTCCCCAAATTCCACCCTTTCCAGGTTCCTCCCCCCACATTTCTAGCAATCTCCCAACTTGGAGTTGGCAACCCATAAAGGATCACCAGTCTTATGATGGCAACCAGCAGGAGACTTTTGAGCGTGGCAAGTGATGACATTTGACATCACTTCTGGTTTGTATCCAGAAATGACATCACAAAGCTCTAAGAATTTGCTCATTTTAAAATTTGCTCATTAAAGCTATAGAGATGTACAGATTCTTGGAGTGTCCTGACACAGGAAGTGGCATCATGATGTCATTTGACATCGGTCTCCTCCACTCCTTGCTCCCACTGGAACAAAGAGGCCCAGTGGTGGGATCTGGAGCCAACACAACACCACAACCTTTATTAGGCATTTAAAATAGGCTCTAGAGTGTTACCAGAAATTTATAAAGTACAAATCAAGAGTACATTCAAAATGCAGACAGAAAGACTGTATATATCAGTATACATCACTTAGAAAGTTCCGTCACTTGTAAAAGAAATTTTGCTACTTTTTCCAAGAGCACGACATCTGCATTGTTTGACAGAAACTGAGCAACAGAACTGTCAGAGTCTCCTTCAGATTTGTCTAGGGTCAGTCTGGGAGAGAAATTCCTAATGCCCACATATCTCGGACAGTCAAGTATAATGTGAGCAAGAGTCTCCACTTGGTTTTTACAGAATGGACAAACCTGATCCTGGAGAGGGATGGATAAGTAATGACCCTTTGTAATGGCCGATGGGAAAGTATTAGATCTGGCCCTTGTGATAATCCATCTCTGTTGGGGTTTGGTTCATAATTCGAGTATGATTCTGACAGAGAGGGGTGAGCATGCCTTATTTGCTTGCCCCAACAAGGTATGGCATTCCTGTTCTAAAAGTCTGCTTTTTAAGGTTTGGAAAATCTCTCTGGGTGACAGCATACAGAGATCTTCAAGTAGTAAGGATCTGGAGCCCAGCAGGAGGTTGCCTAGCACCCGTGGGGGAATAGGAACCCTAGTTCCTATATATATATATTTACATTTTGAAAAGTCTTTCTTATGCTGACTACAGAATATCAAAAGTATCTCAGAGGTCAAGCACATGTCTCAAAGGCTCATTCCGCACATGCAGAATAATGCACTTTCAAACTGCTTTCAGTGCTCTTTGAAGCTGTGCAGAATAGCAAAATCCACTTGCAAACAGTTGTGAAAGTGGCTTGAAAACGCATTATTTTGCATGTGCGGAAGGGGCCCTATGCAGGATGTCCCGGATTCAATTCCTGTGCTCTCCAGCTGAAAGGATTAATTTGACAGGGTTGGGAAAAACCTCTGCCTGTATGCAGGGAACAAAATAAGAAAGATAGTGGTTGTATGTTACAATAAATGGTACTGGTTTCACAGTACAAAGCAGCGTCCTGTGTTCATAGGAGACTTTGTTGTTCCCAGTAAGCATCTGTAAAAGCTGATGTGCCCAGTCACAAGCCATGTATTAAGAACTATATAATCGCAGCAGCTACGGAGAGGTATTGCTGCCTTTGTCGAAAGGGTCAGGCTTTCAAAGATGTAACTGTCACTAAGCAGCTCTTAATGATATTATAGTCAATAATTTGCATAGCAATGGAGCCCCAAGTGCCCATTAGCAAGATAAATGGGCTGTGGAAATCCTGCTGTGGTCTATTGTGTCCAAAAATGCTCATCTAACGACATTCTTCAAGTCATTTTAAGTACTGTGATGTTATCATCCGTAGCTTGCTAATGTCTTCATAATCCAAATCTAAAGAAAACCTATCTCAGGACCATACGCTAGAAGAATGTTTGAAGGAATCAACCTGTGGGCTATTGTCTACCATGTACATCTGCAGGGTTATTGTAAAGGCCATGCCGGTAGTGATCCATTGTTTACTTCCCCCTTAATGCATGCCTCTGGACTTCCGCATAAGCAGTGTTAGTGTTTCATGCTAAGCACCTCCCACCTGAAATTATCTTAACCAGACAGAGAGCCTTTGCAGTATAACTGATACTCATGCCACTCTGCACTATCAGACCCAATTCAGAGTGCTGGTACTAACCTATAAAGCCTTAAAAAGCTTTGGTCCTACATACTTGAGAGAACGCATCTACCCAGTGCCTGGGCACTGAGGTTGGGGGTGGGGTGCCTGGCTGTCCCACGCCCTCTAGAGGTGAGGAGGTGAATGGAGCCCAAAGAGCCTTCTCAACAGCAACCCCTGCATGTGGAATGCCCTCCCACCAGAGGTCCATGAGGTGCCAACTCTCCTGGAGTTTCAGTACCTGGGAAAGACCAATCTCTTCACCTGATCATCTGGCTCAGGGGTCTTCAAACTATGGCCCTCCAGATGTTCATGGACTACAATTCCCATCAGCCCCTGCCAGCATGGCCAAGTGGTAGGGCTCATGGGAATTGTAGTCTATGAACATCTGGAGGGCCATAGTTTGAAGACCCCTGATCTGGCTGATCCCCCCCTTTGGGAATAGGGGGGCTCAAGGTGCCCTGTATACTCCTCCCTCTTTTGGGGGTGGTTGAGGAGGGAGTTTTAGAGTTTAGGTTGTTGTATGGTTTTAGGATTGGTTTTATTGTATGGGATTTCATTATGTCTTTTACTGTAGCTTGCCCTGAGCCTGCAGTAAAGGGCGGGGAATAACTCTGATTAATTAATTGTACCAAAACATCTGTGTCATATTAGAAGTAGCCTCCATACTAGAAGAAGAGTTAACTTCATATCCCCCCTTTCTCTCCTGTAAGGAGGCTCAAAGGGGCTTACAAACTCCTTTCCCTTCCCCCCTCACAAGCACCCTGTGAAGTGAGTGGGGCCAGAGGTGGGATCCAGCAGGTTCTCACAGGTTCCCGAGAGTAGGTTACTAATTATTTGTGTGTGCCGAGAGGGGGTTACTAATTGGTGATTTTGCCACATGATTTTTGCCTAAGTTACGCCCCTCCTCTCAGCAGTAGCACGCAGAACTTGAAGCAGTCTAGCAGGAGGTGCACCGGCGTGCGTGGCAGCCTGCGCCTGCGTGCATTCATTTCCCACCCAAGGACCGGCGCAGCAGCTGCGTCCTTGCCACAGCCCTGCCCAGGAATGCCCCGCCCCTGGAATGCCCCAGCCACGCCCCCGTTGTGCCCCGCCCAGCCCCATTGGCGCTACGCCACAGTTTGAATCCCAACCACCATGGGAACCTGTTACTAAAATTTTTGGATCCCACCACTGGGTGGGGCTGAGAGACCTCCAAAAAGCTGTGACTAGCCCAAGGTCACCCAGCTGGCGTGTGTTGGAGTGCACAGGCTAATCTGAATTCCCCAGATAAGCCTCCACAGCTCAAGTGGCAAAGTGAGGAATCAAACCTGGTTCTCCAGATTAGAGTGCACCTGCTCTTAACCACTACACCACGCTGGCTCTCTGTCATGGCATCTGTGGGTGTCATGGCACCTGCCAGTGTTGCCAGTTTTTTTGGAAGCTACTCAAGTGGCAACCCAAGAAATAGTCTTCTCAAGCAAGGTGCCAGAACTTTGGAATTCCCTCCCCATGGAAATTCTCCCAGTTTCTGTCAATCGCTGTCTTCTGCGAGCCGGTGAAGACTTTTTGTGACAAACCCCCAGTAACAATTATTGGTCCTCCTCCCTGATTCTGGTATTGTTTGTATTTTTATTGAATTATTTTATAATTTTAAATGTTTTTTTAAAAAAACAAATTAATTTACTTTTTATTTTATTAGCTTTAATACCCTGCCCTCCCCACCCATACATACACAATTCTAAACACCGATCAGAGAAACAGTTTCCAAAATAACATGTAAATAGTTATTTGGGGACCCCATTTCGGTAGACAGGCAGCGTAAAAATGTTTCCATTAAACTGAAATTTCCCTTCGACAGAGAGAAAAACGTGGAGAAATGAATGCTTTGGGGAGGGTTTTTTGCATTTGATAGGAATTGTTAAAACACATCTCAACCTCAGCATGAACAGTACGTTAATAGAGGTTTGCAATGCAACAATTATCAAGTGTAAAAAAAAAAATCACACTTTATTAAATTTCTATAAAAAGCCTCCAGGATCTTTCAAGGACATAGAGATCTGGAGAATCTTCTGAAGCAAAATATCACATCAAAAGACTTAAAAACAAGGAAAGCAGATCCAGCAAGGTTACTCCATGGTGCCTTTTCTCCATGAAGTATTACAATACTGCTTTCCAAGAGATGACCTTATAAATGCATTACCTGCCTGACATTAGAAGGATTTACTATTAAGCTCTTCAGCACACACAGATGCTCAAATACTCTCTCTCTCTCTCTCTCTCTCTCTCTCTCTCTCACACACACACACACACACACACACACACACACACACACACACACACAATTATTTTCCTGATGACTCAACTTTGTGGGCACACTTATGCTTACCTGCCCTTCCTTCTTAGTGGATTTTACTGTCAGGTGCTTCCTTCAGTGAAGTCAACTGTATCTTATTCTAACCACCTGAAGCCTGTTGGTACAATTTTCTTTTAGAGCTTTTTACTGCTCTCCAAACGACCAAAGCTGATTCTTCACAGCACAAATAAGACGTCCCGTGGATTTGAAAAAAAAGACGTCTTGGGGAGGGAGTCTACACCATTGTTCCCCAAGATGTCCCCAGGACATCTTATTTCTGCTCAAGCCATCCTATTTTGAGGACACAGTCATCTGCAAGTCATCTCCTCTTGCTGAGCAGAGCTCAGGAGCAGAGGAGATGCCTTATTTTTCCTGCCTGACCGTCAAAGCCTTTTGTCAGTTTCAAATTCTTGACCAAGTCCCAAGGTCATCATGAAGGTCAGCTTTATGACTGGGTGGGAGTTTGAACTTCAGTTTCCATGATCCTAATCCAATGCTCAACCACTAGGCATCAGAGTCAATTACATATTACTAACTCCTCAAGTCTCCCAGAACGTGTCCTGTTAATATGTGTTGTTTGATGCTCAGAATTTGATGCCCAGAATGCCCCAAAAGATTGGGGATGTATCTCATGAGGAGACCACCCTATACGCCATCTTGGTGTGTGAACTTGCTTCAGGAGCTAGTAATTAATGGTCAAACCACATGAGATAGAGAGATCCATATTTGGATTCCCAAACATGTAGTGGCTGCAAAATGTAACGAGAGGGGGTCCCAGTGTTTTATTTTGTTTCAAAGTAGATTCAGATTCAGATTTATTTATGGTCATTGACCAATAAAATTCCAGATTTAAAATTGCCCAGATACAGATACAAGATACATAGAATATGTTTCAAAGTATTTATTATCTGCCTTTCTCCAGAAGTGTCTGTAGAGACCACAGGGGAGAGGTGAGGAGGGACTTCTACAGGATATAATACCATAGCTGGCTGTTTGATTCCCAGCTCTGCCGCCTGAGCTGTGGAGGCTTATCTGGGGAATTCAGATTAGCCTGTGCACTCCAACACATGCCAGCTGGGTGACCTTGGGCTAGTCACGGAGCTTCTCGGAGCTCTTGGAGCCCCACCTACCTCACAGGGTGTTTGTTGTGAGGGGGGAAGGGCAAGGAGGTTGTAAGCCCCTTTGAGTCTCCTGCAGGAGAGAAAGGGGGGATATAAACCCACACTCTTCTTCTTGCACAGTGGCAGATAGGAAGGCGCTCCAAAGGGTGATCACTACTGCACAAAGGATTATCGGCTGCCCTCTCCCCTCCTTGGAAGAACTCTACAATTCCCGAAGCCTAAATAAAGCCCAAAATATTCTGAGAGACCTGTCTCATCCAGCACACTCTCTCTTTGAACTGTTACCATCAGGCAGACGATACAGGGCCCTCAAAACTAGGCCAAAGAGGCTTAGAGACAGCTTCTACTCCAGAGCTGTGGCTATGCTAAACTCTGCGGCTTCGTATTGATGTGTTTGGGGTTGTGTAGGGATGGGTGGAGGAAGGGAAAGCGAGGATGATGCGTGAGTCTGAAATTGTGTGCATCGAGGAATGCTGCTGTAAATTTCGTTGTGCGTGCACAATGACAATAAAATGCTTATGCTTATGCTTATGCTTCTACACTACCTTTGACTTCACTTTCCTCGGAACTGAGCCTTTCAGTTGCTGTCACAGCACGTTGTCCCCTTCTTTTGTAAGGCTCAAATGCAGCCATTTTCTCCAGGAGAACGGATCTTGGTCATCTGAGGATCAATTGAGGTAATGGGTGGTCTCCAGGTGCCACCTGGAAGTTGGCAACCCTAATATACTAGGAGCTGTCATGATGCTTTTTCATTGATTGGACACCCACCCATTTGCTCTTAAGTCTCTTGAGTGGGGGAAAGACGGGACCAATGCCTCTTTTGTCATCCTGGGTTTAAAGCAGCTCAGAAGTGCAATTTCTGATTGGGTAATTGTCACATGGACAGGCAGTGCTGCGGCTCAGGTTCATAAGCATTTTCCCCCATTCAATTATAATCTGGGGATATAAATATGAACCGTGCTTGACCCTGCTGCTGTTCCTTCCCCTGCTTACGCAGGAACTGGATTGTGCAGCAATCAACTGCTGCTCAGGTTTACAAGGACAATATTGATCCTTTTACGATCTCAGTAAACCGATAAATAATGTTCATCCTCTTGTGAGATGACATCATAAGTATTCAACAGCAACAGCGTAACAGGATTTTCCCAAGCTAACATTGTAGGTCATCCACTTCTATGCGTTCAGGCATATCATCAGTTTGGTTAAAAGCTGATTGATGAACCTGCCCTATTTTATCAGGATGTCAACATCACTTAATAAAAAAAGATTGTGTTGGCTGCTTTTGCTGCTTTGAAGTGGAAGCTGGCTCTTCTACATTACACTTGACTTTGCTTTCCTCAGGACTGAGCCTTTGCTATCACAGCACGTTATCCCCTTCCCCTGCAAGGTTTTTATGGCCAATAATGCCCATTTGCGATGGAAGTGATAAGGAAAATGGGTCCATATTGCAGGTGGGTGGCAGTTTTGTTAGGAATCGTTTTACTTGAGCTGGGGTAGCATCCCAAATTGATGAATTGATGAATTAAGGCTCCGTTCTTTGGCAATTAGAAACAATTTCTATTTACTCCACCCCTCTTAAATAAATTACAGTTTCTATCATACTCAACCCAAAATGCCTTTCTGATGACTCTAGAGGATTTTCCTGTTGACATGGCCGGTGCATCTGGTTAACCTCTGGAATGAGAAAAGGACCTGGACAGTTGAAACAATGGCCCCTTCCGCACACACAAAATAATACGTTTTCAAACCACTTTCACAACTGTTTGCAAGTGGATTTTGCTCAGCTTCAAAGAGCACTGAAAGCAGTTTAAAAGTGCATTATTCTGCATGTGCGGAATGACCCAATCACTCCCAGGTAAGAGCCCAGCTAACCCCTTGGTTTACTGAAGGGCTGCAGCCAATGAAAGCACAAGGAAGACTGCTAGAGTGATAGTGGAGGAAGGCTTGGGATGAACAAGGGCAAAAAGATCTGAGCAAAAGCTCATTTTAAAGCATACTCTATGGCAGTTATGGCAGCAGCAAAGAAAGCACACTTTGACACCACCATTGCATCTGCGCAGTGCTGGCCTGTGGAATTGATCTGAGTGGTCTGTTGGGATCCAGCCTGCAGGAGGAGGTTGGCTGCTCTGTGTCCTTTTTTGCTCATCATTTGGCAAATAAAAATCTCTTGCATCCATTCCAAATTGGAGTCTACATTAGCTGTGCTAGGGTCAAACGCTGCCAGTTGTTCAATTGGATAATTTTCAGTTTATTGAACTTGAAGATGTGAACAGAATCTTTGGATGTTTAAGACTTATCATGCGCTTATATGACCTTTGCCCTTCCTGGTGACTTAAATCTTCCGGCACGGTTTCAAGAGGTAGTTAGTGCTTTCTTAAGAGAGGGAGTAGTCACTCTCACCTTGAAACAAGCTGTGGTGCATCCATTTATAAAGTCTATCCTTGACCCAGGGAAACAAATAATTATCAACCAGTCTCAATAGTTCCATTCTTGAGCAAGATGATTGAACTGGTGATAGCTGAACAACTCCAAGCTTTACTGGATGAGGCTTAGAACCCTTCCAATCTATGTTAAGCAGAGGTGGGATCCAGCAGGTTCTCACAGGTTCCCGAGAGTAGGTTACTAATTATTTGTGTGTGCCGAGAGGGGGTTACTAATTGGTGATTTTGCCACATGATTTTTGCCTTAGTTACACCCCTCCTCTCAGCAGTAGCGCGCAGAACTTGAAGCAGTCTAGCAGGAGGTGCACCGGCGTGCGTGGCAGCCTGTGCCTGCGTGTATTCGTTTCCCGCCCAAGGACCGGCACAGCGGCTACGTCCTTGCCACAGCCCCGCCCAGGAATGCCCCACCCCCAGAATGCCCGGCCACGCATTGGTGCTATGCCACAGTTTGAATCCCACCACTATGGGAACCTGTTACTAAAAATTTTGGATCCCACCACTGACGTTAAGGCCTGGTTGTGATACTAAACCAGCCTTGGTTGCCCAGGAGATGGACAGAGGAAGTGGAATTCTTGATTCTCCTGGACTTCTCAGCAGCTTTCAGTATCACCAGTCCGTCTCGTGACGGAGCGGCGCGAACATCTTATAGGACGTTTATGAAGGCCTATGAGTTGGCGATGAAGGAGGCGAAGAGAGCTTTCTTCTCCTCCTCTCTCGCGTCTGCGAGCTCTCGCCCGGCACAATTGTTCCGTATGATTCGGTCTTTGACCTCTCTACCTCAGGGGTCTACAAATGATCAATTGGCTATTAGCTGTGAGGCATTTATGAGCTTTTTCGCAGATAAAGTCACGTCGCTCCGCCAGGACCTTCCCGCTACTTTGACTACAATTAGTGAACTGGAGGCTCCCTTGTCGTCTTCTGGCCCTTGTTTGGCCCGGTTTGCCCTGCTCTCTGAAGCCGCTGTTGACAGGGCCCTGGCTGCTGTTAGACCTACTACCTGTCCTCTGGATCCGTGCCCCTCCTGGCTTGTTAAAGTTTGCCGGGAGGAGCTACGACCCCACCTGTTGAATATTATCAATGGCTCCCTTGAGCAAGGAGTCTTTCCGGGTGGGTTGAAGGAGGCAGTGGTCCGCCCACTCTTAAAAAGACCATCATTAGATCCGGGAGATCTGGCCAATTACCGCCCCGTCTCGAATCTTTCGTTTCTGGGGAAGGTAATTGAGAGAGTGGTGTTGGAGCAGCTTCAGGGTTTCCTGGAGGACACATTGGCTTTTGACCCCTTCCAGTCCGGCTTCCGTGCTGGGCATGGGACGGAGACCGTTCTCGTCGCCGTCACAGATACGCTCCGTATGCAGCTTGACCGAGGCGGATCGGCGCTGCTGGTATTATTAGATCTTACCGCAGCGTTTGATGTGGTCGATCACGACCTTTTGACCCACCGCCTGGCCGCTTCCGGAGTGCGGGGCACTGTCCTTCAGTGGATTGTCTCGTTTCTCCGGGACCGGAGTCAGCAAGTGTGGTGCGGGGATCAGGCCTCCCGAAGGTGCCCGATTCATTGCGGTGTGCCCCAGGGTGCGCTCCTATCCCCGCTGTTATTTAATATCTATATGCGACCCCTTGCTCAGTTGGTACGGAGCTTTGGGCTGATCTGTCACCAGTATGCTGATGACACTCAGCTCATTCTGTTGATGGAGGAGGGAGCAGCCGCCGCCCCTGCAGCTCTGCAGCATTGTTTGGAGGCGGTTGCTGGTTGGTTGCGACAGAGCAGGTTAAAACATCGAAGACGGAGATCCTCTGGCTAGGGCACGAGGGGGAGGTTGGGGATTTTCAGCCGCCGGTGTGGGAGGGGGCCTCATTGGCACCGGCCCCCTCCGTTCGCAGCCTGGGGGTCCACCTGGATTCGTCTCTTTCAATGGAGACCCAGGTGGCCCATACAACCCAGGTTGCGTTTTTCCACCTCCGTCAGGCCCGACGGCTGGCCCCCTTCCTCTCCCAAGCGGACCTGGCCACTGTGATCCACGCAACGGTCACCTCCAGGCTAGACTATTGTAATTCGCTCTACGCTGGCCTGCCCTTGCGCCTGATTCGGAAGTTAAAGCTGGTCCAGCATGCGGCGGCGCGTTTACTTACAGGAGGTGCCTACCGTGACCATATTCAGCCTGTACTCCGCCAGCTGCACTGGCTTCCAGTGGAATTCCGAATCATCCACAAGGTATGGGTGTTAACCTTTAAGGCCTTGCGCGGCCTGGGACCCTCGTACCTGCGGGACCGCCTTACCCCATATGTCCCTACACGGCCTCTGCGTTCAGCAGAGGCCAATTTGCTGGTGGTTCCCAGCCCCTCAATGACACGGCTGGCCTCCACCCGGGCCAGGGCTTTTACAGCCCTGGCCCCTGCCTGGTGGAACACTCTTCCTCCAGCTGTCCGGGCCCTGCGGGATCTTGGAGAGTTCCGCAGGGCCTGTAAGACCGAGTTGTTCCACCGGGCTTTTGGGGAGGCCAGCTGTTGAGGGTGAGCGCCCTCTTTGTCCTTCCCTTTTAACATCTTGGGAGCTGTAATTAGATCTACCGCCCCCTCTCTGGGAGGGGTTTTTATTGTTAGTTTTAAATCCTGGACGCCAAGTGGAATCCTGTAGTTTCATGTTTTAAATATGTATATTTACACTGATTATTTATTGTTATTATTGTTTCTGGAATATTATTTCGTTGTTCACCGCCCAGAGCCCTCAGGGGATGGGGCGGTATACAAATGTAATTATAAATAAATATAATAAATAAAATAAATGTTCCAGACCACCTTTCTGGACAGGGAGTGGGAGGTACTATTCTGTGGTGGTTCCAGCCCAGAAAATGATGCTTGGGGGCTATTGTTGACCTATTGGGGTCTTGCAAGATTCAGTCATATGTTCTATGTTCTTTAACATCTAAATAAAGCCAGTGGGTCTGGAAATTCAGAGAACTGTGCTGGGCTGTCACCAATATGATGTTGATACTCAGCTCTATCTCACACTTGCAGCTGATCTCGGAGAGGCTGTGGAATCTGTGAGCAGACGCCTCCAGGCAATTTTTGAATTGATGCAGGCTAATAAACTGCATTGCAACACTGCAAGGTGGAAGTTTTACTGGTGGGCAGAAGGTCTGGCCCAGGATTTGAAGTATTGCCCATTCTGGATGAGGCTGCACTCCCCTTGAAGGAATAAGTATATAAACAGGCCTTCTGGAGAAGCAAGTGGTAGATGCGATCAGGAGTGCCTTTTTACCACCTTCAGCTGGTTAGCCAGCTGTAGATGTTTCTGGACTTAAAAGGTTGTGTCTACATGGTGCATGCCCTGGTTGCTAGGGTTGTGCATTCAGAAAAACAGAACCAAAAAACCAAACAAACCAAAAATGGCCTGGCTGATATTTTTCAAGTGTTTTTTCGACTGAAAAAAAAATATCATTTTAAACTGTAGCTGCCAATCCTAATCCCAAACAGCTGGAAAAATGAACTGTTGAAAAGATTTTTCAGAATCACCAGCTACAGTAATAGAAAGGAAAGGAAACCTTACCTCCTCCCCCCCCCAAAAAAAACCCCCATCACTTGAGCATATTTGCACTGGGTTCCACCAGGCTTCAATGTTTAATCTTCCTCTTTGGCTTCATTATGGCCTCTGGCCAATCTTTCTGGTCCTCTGGGGAGAGTTTTTTTTAAGATACAGGCACCAAATTTGCAGCATAGTTGCTGGTGACTCTCCTTAGAAGAACCCCCAAGTTTGATAAAGATTGGATGATGGGTCCAATTTTATGGGCCCCCAAAGGGGGTGCCCCCATCCATCCTCAATTGTTTCTAATTGGACTCAGTCTTTACCAAACTTAGGTGTTCTTCTAAGGAGAGTTCTCAGCAGCAATGTTGCAAATCTGATGCTCCTATAATAATAGCCCTCCAAGAGCCCTGGAAAGAATTTCAGGATGTAATAGCTTGCTCTATGGAGACTAATTTTAGAGTTATTATATATTTTGGTTAAAGGATGAGAAACTTCACGTATGAACTCTGTGGTGAGTGCCGTCCAGTTTCAGCAAATAGTCATTTTTAATAGGGCAGTATTGGCACGGAAGGTGCTTTGTAGATATGATTTCTAAAACAGAATTTTCTGTGTTTCATTGCTGCCAAAGATGGATAGTGAGGCTGAAACCCACTCAAGCATCTCTTCCACCTTTGCAAATGTCATTGGCCGTGCCTGCTTTGCCCCGTGCCATACAAGCACTCTGAAAAGTAGGTCAATATGACACAAAATAGATCTTAATTTTCACAAAAAGTCAGGAGGACTGAGCTTGTTAAGATGAAGGAAAGCTCCCAGAAAAGTACATGCTCTATTATCACAGCTACTTTCACCTTCTGCATCTGATGCCATGTGTTAAAAACAAATGATGTACAAGCAACTCTCCAACCTTGATGTGCTCTGTTAGAAAGAGAACCACGAAAGATTCGCTGCATGATTACAGAGAAGAATCGTCAACACAGTTTCATTAGTTTTACTGTTTCAGTAAAATTCCAAGAGTGCTAACAGCTAGATCAGTGACTCCCAGCCAGGGTTCTGTGGTACCCTGGGATGCCATGAGCATGTCCCAGTCCCAGGGTTACTGCGGCAACGCTACCAGCCCCCCTCACTTTTGCAGCGTCTTCCGCCGGTGCTAGCAAGGACATGGAGATGGCCCAGGGGGCAGGACCTGCCGCAAGGTCAGCAGCCACTTCCTACCCCCCGCCCAATGCTTCCCTTCACCCTGGGAGGGGAAGGTGGGGGGATGGCAGGGGTACCGTGAGATATGAAGAGTGAGGTCAAGGGTACCATGACGTTGAAAAGGTTGGGAAACAATGAGCATAGTGGCTAAGAGCAGTGGCTGAGAGCAGGTGCACTCTGATCTGAAGGAACCGGGTTTGATTCCCAGCTCTGTTGTGGAGGCTTATCTGGGGAATTCAGATTAGCCTGTACACTCCCACACACACCAGCTGGGTGACCTTGGGCTAGTCACAGCTTCTCGGAGCTCTCTCAGCCCCACCCACCTCACAGGGTGTTTGTTGTGAGGGGGGAAGGGCAAGGAGATTGTAAGCCCCTTTGAGTCTCCTGCAGGAGAGAAAGGGGGGATATAAATCCAAACTCTTCTTCTTCTTCTTCTAGATGCTAAAAGAGTACTAAAATAGGTCCAGAAATGGTCTTGAATTTTGCACTGATCTTTCCTGAAGCTTTAGGGTTGCTAACCTCCAAGTGAGACCTGGCAATTGCAGTTTATCTCCAGACTACAGAGACTGGTTTCCCCTGAGAAAACGGATGCGGGGGGGGGGGGGGGCCCCATCTCCAGAAACTCCTGGAGATGTGGAGATGGAACCTAGGAGGAACAGGGACTTCAGTGGGGGTACAGTGGGGGTACAGTCCACCCTCCAAAGCTCCCTGTTTTTCTACAGGAACCAATAACTGTAGTCTGCTGTAATTCTGGGAGTCCCATCTGTTGGCTGGCATCCCCTATAATGGTTCCATGAAAAAGTAACCCTACACTGAAGTATTTTATTGTGGAAAGAGAATATAGACATTAGAAATGTTTAGTATTTTTGTGCTCTGGCTGGGTTTTAACTAGCCATTTTTTTCTGAGTTTTATTATACTTTATTTTGTAAGTTGTCTTGGGAAAGTTCTCTGAAAGGCAGCATAGAAGTTTTCTATAAATAATAAACCACTCGTTCAAGTCACTAGAAGGCGTCAAGAGTCTACAGTCTACTCACAACTTTAGCCCCCTGTCAGCAAAAATAGGGATAATGATATTGACCTACTTTTCAGATTTGTTGTAATGATGATTGAGATCAAGTATGAAAAGTGGTCTAAACACTAGAAAATTATGTACATTTATTATAAATATAGTTGAAATACTAAATATTATTGGGGTCCAGTTTTCCATCTTGTGTAATGTAACTGAGAGGGGAACTAATTCCCTGCAGAATACGTTAGATACAAAGTACTTATTCTAAGTGGTGGGATTCAGCAGGTTTGCACCATTTCGGCAGAACCGGTTGTTAAAATGGTGCTTGGAAACAATCAGTTGTTAAATTATTTGAATCCCACCACTGCTTATTCTGCAACAAATGAAAAATGCAGGCGAAACGTCAGGAGAGAATGCTGCTAGAACACGGCCATACAGCCCGGAAACCACACAGCACCCCAAATGAAAGAGCTGTTATTTTTAAATCAGTTGTGGATTCAGAAGAGTGGGGAAACGGCCACAAAGTTCACTATTGCCTCGGTGGTAGCCAGATAGTTAATGTAAACATTTTTGAAAGATGATGAGGGAGGAGTACACACATTGTATTGTCGAAGGCTTTCACGGCCGGAATCACTTGGGTGCTGTGTGGTTTCCGGGCTGTATGGCCGTGTTCTAGCAGCATTCTCTCCTGACATTCTCGCCTGCATCTGTGGCTGGCATCTTCAGAGGATCTGATGTTGGGAAAGCAAGTGGAGTATATATATCTGTTAGAGTGTCCAGGGTGGGTGAAGAAACATTGTCTGTGAGTAACAAAGAAGGCAACCAGGTCAATAGTTGAGGGCATCTGAATAGAAGTATGAGTAACAATGAAGTCTATAGCATGGGAGTAACAATGGAGATAGCAAGGTCACTGGTGGGAGCATCTGAATAGAAGTATCCTGGCCTTTGTTTCCTTTGTCTATGGTCATCCTGTGTTTGTGTGGAGCTGGTTAGATACTGTCTTGACTCTAGTATTTTTCAACGCTGGCAGCCAAGTTCTGTTCATTTTCATAGTTTCTTCCTTTCTGTTAAAATTGTCCATGTGCTTATGGATTTCGATGGCTTCTCTGTGTAGTCTGACGTAGTGGCTTTCAGAGTGAATAAACGTCAGGAGAGAATGCTGCTAGAACACGGCCATACAGCCTGGAAACCACACAGCACCCAAGTACACACATTGACTCAGTGATAGCAAGAGTGATTCCACAAGAATAATCGTAGCCAAATGAGGAATGGAGCAGGAGCAAGTCAGAGCAGGTGGTGCTGTGGACATGATGCATTTGCCGCTTCAATATTTGCAAGTGACAGGTTATGTCACAGGACTAGCAGTCTTCACGGAACTTATACCCAGCTGGTTGGAAAGATTTTTTTAAACTTTCTGCCTAGTTTCCAGTTAATACAGTTGATCCCAGTGATGAATCAATTTTCTTCTCAATTCTTTGCATGACTTTGGTCTGCCTTTATTTGTTTTTATGTAGATAGAGCAGAATGGATTGGAAAGTTTTTTTACTGTTGAGAACAAAAAAATGTATTTATTTCAGTTATTTACCTCAGCTATGTCCTGCCTTTCCTCCTCAACAGAAACCCAAAACAGCTTACGTGATTAAACAGAAGGTATACTGAGGAGTATTTTGGATGCTCTTTCCCCTCAGTGCTCTCCCCAGAACAACCAAGCCATGTCAAGAGGTTGGCTTCACTTGGCCTGAGTCCCTACTTATGATATCCCATCCCAGAATGCTCTTTGCCTGGATGGACCTTTCTCCAGGCACATTACCAGAGCAAATAGTTTTGCTGTTCACTCTTAAAATTATAAAAGGGGTGTGGGAGGGGACTTCTTGCCAAGTGTTTCCTAATTCCTAAAGAAACTGAATAGAAACCACACAGCACCCAAGTGATTCCAGCCGTGAAAGCCTTCGACAATACATAAACTGAATAGATCTTTGCATGTTCTATTTTTGCATTCCTTGTTCAGCACGAACAACCATTTTCTTTCCGTTCAACTTTTAGTTTTAACAGCCGGACTATATAATAAAAAACAGATGTGCCATACTTTTATTTCCAAATGAGAAGAAATTATACAAAAATCAGTGGTTTAAGATTTTACAGCAAGCCGAAAAATCTTTAAGGCAAGGGAAAATAACTCTCACACAATATAATCCTAATCAGAGTTACTCCATTCTAAAGCCATTGAAGGCGGTGGGTTTAGAAGGGATGTAACTCCGTTTAGGATTTGCACTGTTTGGAAAGGAAGTGGGAGACTTTGGGGGGAGATTGTGTAACCCTTGCAAGTTAGTTCTAAGAACTTGCAACACTGTTTTTTAAGCTATGAGCCATATATTTCTGTACTCTACAGAGCTGAGGTGTTATGCTTCAGTAATTCTGTTAAATTTAATGGTTTATTTGTAGCACACTCATTTTGGAGGCCGTAGGGGAAAGAAAAAGTAAGATGGGGGGGGATCCATCTGGCTAAAATAGGATATGTTTCCAGCTACCTAGGTTTCTTTGCATTCATTTTGACGATTCTCTACTCTCATTTTCCCTCTCTGTCCTCTAAAATGAGAATGTCACGTGTAGGGTTGCTAACGTCTAGGAGAAGCGTGGAGATCCCCCAGAATTACAACTGATCTCCAGACTACACAGATTAGTTTCCTGGGTGACCTGGCAACCCTATTGCCCTAGAATAATTGCTCATATTTTAGTAATAATACTTAACATTTATATTTGAGTTTTATCCTCTGTAGACCTCAAAGCTTCTCATACATATCTTGGTAACGCTTACAACAGCTTGATAAGCAGGGACGTTTCTACTTAAAATGGCACCTGAACCTACCCTGGGCACAGACCCCCTCCCCCCACACACACACACAGCTGGAACCTTTTCTTCAGACCGTGCGCGTCCTCCTGGCCCTGTTTATTTGAATAGCTCTGCTGTTTTCATAGGTGTCTTTCACAAGCATGGAGCATTTTATAGCCTATCTCAGTGATGGCGAACCTATGGCACGGGTGCCAGAGGTGGCACTCGGAGTTCTCTCTGTGGGCACGCGCACACAGAGTTCATCATGTGAGGGGCGGAAAATCATCTCCCAACACACACACACACACACACACACACACACACATCTAGGCTGACCCAGGCCACTGAGCACAACGTGCGCACACCGTAGTGAGCAGGGAGGACTCGGCTGGCGGGCCTGGTGCCTGTGCTCCGGGTGGCTGCTGCCTGGGGGGGGAGCGCAGAGGAGGCAGAGATGCTACAGAGGCACAGAGCAGTGCACGTGGGACTTGCTGGAGGCTACAGCAGGCTGGCCCCTGCTTGAGCAGGTGGGGCGGAGGAAGAGGGAGCCAACCGTTTTTTTCTAAACTAAAACCTCAGCATTCAGGTTAAATTGCCAGGTTGGCACTTTGCAATAAATAAGTGGGGTTTGGGTTGCAATTTGGGCACTCGGTCTCAAAAAGGTTCGCCATCACTGGCCTATCTCTTCCTGAGTGCTACACATTATGGGCACAGCTGCTCCCTTGGCACTGAGTGGTCCTGGAGAGGGCAGCAGTCCTGCCTCTGGGCCAGGGCCACTGTGGGGTATCACCCCATACTGGGGCTGCCCCATGGCCAGAAGGCAGGCAGGAGGCTCTGCTCCAGGCTCTCCTGGATGGCCATGGCGATCAGCAACATGTTCAAGTAGGGAGGTTTTTGAACAGCTGCAGCTGTTGCAGCCACTCCCTCATTGGGTGATTCCACACAGCACATTACCAGCAGAGCTCGACTTGTGTTCGACTCGGGTAGTCCGCACAGCCGCAGATCTCGACACAAGTCCGACTCTTCTTTGACTCGCCTTAGCCGAATTTTCTCGATCCTGCTTCCGAGGTAGTACTTTCTGGTGAACTCGCGTCGAGCTCACACTTCTGCGGACCGTCTGCTGAGCTCGACTCGCCCCGGCAGCCAATCGCGTCGTTCCTGTCTCTGCCCAATCAGGGCTTAGTTTCCCTTTAACCAATCACGGCACACTTTCGGCCAGCCAATCATAATCGACCATTGAGAGCACGCATACAGCCGGAAACCCGCGGCGCCGAAAAACAAGATTTGAACATTGACCATTTGCTGGACTGAAACGAAGCAGGGGACTGTAACTTGTTATGGTGACAGCTTGTTCTGTGGTTTGTTTGTTCAGACAGAAATCTCTGGAGGAGGGAATGCCTATATTAAATGAGGAAGTGGTGTTTTAGAGATGCTGAGGCTTTAAATCCAGATTAGGCACCGCTGCCAGTCTTCCAGCACACTCACTTTCTCGCCGGCAAATTTGAGGTGATAGCGAATGAAAACATGCTTTCGTGTCACATTAATTCCCATTCTTAAAGGATTAAAGTGTGTGCACATGGTACAGAGACTGGGGGGGGGGGGCTGCTGTTTGGCTGTTGTTGCTCTGTAAGGGCTGTTCTGAATGGAAATTTATTCTTCTAGAGCAGTGATGGCGAACCTTTTTGAGACCGAGTGCCCAAATTGCAACCCAAAACCCACTTATTTATTGCAAAGTGCCAACCCGGCAATTTAACCGGAATACTGAGGTTTTAGTTTAGAAGAAACGGTTGGCTCCAAGGCATGCGTTACTCGGGAGTAAGCTTGGTGGTAGTAGGTGGCTTTGCTTTGAAGCAACCGTGCAACAGGTGAATCACGACCCTAGGAGGGTTTACTCAGAAGCAAGCCCCATTGCCAGCAACCAAGCTTACTCCCAGGTAAAGGATCATGCTTTAGTTCTTCGCATGAAAATCAGTGGGGTTTAACAGCGCTTAACAAGGTTACCTAAACTGCTTCCCCCAAATTAGGTCTTAGGTTTAACGCTAATAATCGAGCCCAGCGGCCCAGGCCAGCCTAGATGTGTGTGTGTGTGTGTGTGTGGGGACTCTGCGCGTGCCCACAGAGAAGGCTCTGAGTGCCACCTCTGGCACCCGTGCCATAGGTTCGCCACCACTGTTCTAGAGTTTCACAAGTGGAGTTGCCTTGTAATTGAGTACATTCCTGCCCAACAGTATCCATCTAAGTAAAGCAGCTAGGTGGGATACGTGCTTTTGAGGGGGAGAGAAAACTCTCAGGCAAGAGAAAGCCAAGCCGGCAGCAGAAATGCGTTTCCATTCAGATGCGAGCATCCGGATGACGCACAGCAGAGTAGGAAGACACTGCCTTGATAGAGCTATTAAATGACTGCATCCTTCCCGAAAGGTGGGGGGGACGACACCAAGGAAAGCAGAAACACCCAGAATGGCTGGAGGATGATTACTCCAGAAGGGATAGTTGACTTGGAACAGGCAGCAGTACTGGGAAGTACTAAGAAACACTGAATTGTGACATGGTTACTTTCAGCTCCTGTATTTGCAAAAGGATCAGAGGATCCATGTGCAGGGAGGCTTGGTGGGGGTGGGGGGAGTCGGTGAAAGGTAACCAATCGGGGAAGAGGGGCAGATGACGCACAGCGGAGTAGGAAGTCACTGCCTTGATAGAGCTATTAAATGACAGGAGGGAGATGCATCAAATGAGATGTGAGAGGAAGGAAGGAAGGAAGGAAGGAAGGAAGGAAGGAAGGAAGGAAGGAAGGAAGGCACCTTTGTGCAATTTGCACGTCTCCAAAGCGCATTTTGGCTGTTTGCACTGTGGCTTCACTTGGCACCCAAACCACTTTACAAGTTCCCTTTTCACCTCAGCCAGGGATGGAAAAGACGCTGGGGGAAGTCGCAGCTTGCCAATAAGAAATGTCCAGAGCTTGTTGGGCAGCAAGCAAGGGGCGAGGGTGGCCTCCAACTGGGGTCTTTGTAGCAAGGCACGGCAGTGCAGAGCACCACCAGGTCAGCTCCTAGTCCCTGCTACTATAGCCACTACAGGAAATCACGGGAATGATGTTGGGATTGAAGTGCCAGTGGCAGCACCACAGAGGTCGGGCTCAGCAGCTAGACTTACTCCTGAGGCCCTACCCACCTCCCACAGTGCCACCTTCCTGTCCTGCAAGAAGGGGGAAGGAGGGGGGGCAGCAGGCCAAATGCACCCCCACAGGATGCGCGCGAGTGATGCCTGGTGCCCGTGACCCCTTCCCCCAGATCCTCTACTGCCAATAAGGTCATTTTGGATTATTATTCCTATAAAATTTATGGGTTTTTTTTTACAGAGTAAAGACTTGGATCATTCATAATGGAGGGCATAAAAGAAAGTTGTAGAATAGCTCACAATGAATACTTATTCTCAAAATGTGACTCTACTAAAAAAAATTTAGCATCTAAATCATGATTTTTGATTTAAAAAAAACTTGCACGTGAAAAGTTATGGTTTGTTCCATACATTTTAATTGCTCTGTTTGAAAAAATATTGTATCTTATGAAAGTTCTAGAATAAACAACAGACTTCTGTGTGAAAGCTCTGCCATTTTGGACAGATTTTCCAAATCTGGGTTCAGAAATCCCCAGAGATTTCAGAGTGGAATTTATCAAGGGCAGAGTTTTGGGAAAGAAGGTTGTTCAGCAGGTGTGCGGTGCCATCCAAAGCTTCCATTTTCTCCCAGAGAACTGATCTGTATAGCTTGGAGACCAGTTTTAATTCTGGGAGGTGTACTGGTTAGAACCGTGGTGGTGAACCTTGTTATGGACTACAATTCCCATCAGCCCCTGCCAGCATGGCCAATTGGCCATGCTGGCAGGGGCTGATGGGAATTGTAGTCCATAGCATCTGGAGTGCCAAAGGTTCACCACCACTGGCCTAGAGGGACATATGGGATGTACTGCCTAGAGGGACATATGGGGTCAAATGTCCCTGGGCTGCAGCCATTTAGTCACGGGGGGGCAGAAAATCATCCCATTCCCCTCCTCCTTCCCCCCAGATCCATACCCCTCCTCCTTCCCCGGGTCCATGACCTGGTGCAAAAAAATTTATTTGGTTGTGGTGGGGGAGGGCGGCCACCCATACGGGGGAGGGGGAACTCAGATTTTGCACTGGGCTACATTTTCCCTAGATACACCTCTGATCAACCTAGATAGGCTTGCCAACCTGCAGGTGGTAGCTGCAGATCTTCCACTATTACAACTATCTCCAGATGATCAATATACATTCCCCAGGAGAAAATGGCTGCCTTGAAGGGTGGCATCTATAACATTGTACCCTTTGAAGTTCCTTCCCTCCCGAAACCCTGTCCTCATCAGGCCCCAACCCAAAATCTCCAACTCTTTCCCAACTCAGGGCTGGCAACCCTGGAGGTTTGTAACTTTGGGGAACTATGTATTTTGAAGTAATATCTCAAATAGTGCACGCTGACCGCCCTGGGTTAAAGGTCTGAAGGGGGACATGTCGAGGCTCAAACCTGCTTGGAAGTCCTGCTCTTTGGCCTTCAAGCTTTCCCTCATTAATCACAGAGGATCTGGTGATTATTCAGAGGTGAGAAAAGAACTGAATTGTGCACACCTTAATGTATTGTCGAAGGCTTTCACGGCCAGAATCACTAGGGTGCTGTGTGGTTTCTAGGCTGTATGGCCGTGTTCTAGCAGCATTCTCTCCTGACGTTTCACCTGCATCTGTGGCTGGCATCTTCAGAGGATCTGATAGATCAGATCCTCTGAAGATGCCAGCCACAGATGCAGGCGAAACGTCAGGAGAGAATGCTGCTAGAACACGGCCATACAGCCCGGAAACCACACAGCACCCCTGTGCACACCTTGTTCAGCTGTTGAGCAGCTTAACGGGGACAAGGGAAGACTTCTAGTCTTTTCTCCTCCCCCTGACCTCCCAAATCACAGGTATGTGCGTGCTCTCTCTCCTCCTCAAAACAGCGGCTTGAAAGATGTATTAAGGGACTAAGAGGCATAATTTCATTTTCTCTCTTGGCAGCTCCTAAAATATTTAAGGCAACGGTTGCTTCTTCAATTTTCCTGTTTCCCCACCCTCCACCCCGCTTTCCTCTCTTATTTCTCCAGGGCCTCCGTGTCGTCTAATCGTGTTTTGCCATCTATTACAACCTGCAAACTAATTGCCACAAAATACTTCCGCGGCTTCTAAAACCCTGAGGAGGAAATATATTTCAGATTTGTAGGATCACCTTCCCAGATTATCTTTGAGTCCCTGTTGCAAGGTGCTATGCAAAGGGCAGGCGTTACTATTAATACTTACCTGTGTCATCAGCACAATGTGAACCGGGGTTTAAAAAAAGAACGTCTCTCCTCCCCGGCAAGGTAAAATGCTGTCCGTTCGCATTTTTAACTTGTTCTTTCCCTTCTCTGTTCCTTTTCTATCTCGGTGATCGACATACAGCTGAAAGAAGTGGAGAGGCTGGTCACCATACTTCCGGACCTCTGCTTTGGTTCCAGGCACCCACACCCCTCCGATTCGGAGGAGAAGCAAGTTTGCCACATTAGGAAGACTCTTCAAGCCGTGGAAATGGAGGAAGAAGAAGAGCGAGAAATTCAAGCACACCTCTGCAGGTAAATGAGAGCCACTCTGTTTTTTGATGGAAGGTGCTTTGCTTTACAAGACAGGCTAAGGAAATCAAAATTTGCTGGTACGGATTAGATGCGCTTTACTCGACAACTACGAGGAGAAGAAGAGTTTGGAATTATACCCCGCCTTTCTCTCCTGTAAGGAGATTCAAGGCACTTTACAAACTTCTTCCTCTTCCTTTCCCCACAACAGACACTTTGTGAGATGGGTGGGGCTGAGAGAGTTTTGGAGAGAACTGTGACCCAGCAGGCTTCATGTGCCGGAGTGCGGAAACAAATCCAGTTCACCAGATAAGAGTCTGCCGCTCATGTGGAAGAGTGGGGAATCAAACCCGGATCTCTAGATTAGAGTCCACCTGCTCTTAACCACTACGGCATGACAGTTCTCGGCGTGTCCAATGTTCTGGGCACTTTCCCACTTTCTTCTCTGTTCCTGCAACCCCTTCTGACTACCAAAAGATCATTGCCAAGGCTGTGGGCCTAGGTGAAAGAACACCTGCACAGTTTGTGTGGCTGGCTAGCTAGCTATTTATTTATGTAATCAATACCCTGCATTTCTCCACAGTTGGTATCCAAAGTGGCTTACATCATTCTCATCTCTTCCAATTTGTTCTCACAAAAATCTTGCAAGGCAGCTTCAGCTGACAATGTGAGATTCACCCAGGATCACTCAACAAACTTCCATGGCAGAGTAGGGATTCAAACCCAGGATCTTCAAGATCCTAGACCAACTGTATGGCTGCCAGGGATTCCGCTGTGACAAGAGATCTTGTGCCAGCAGCTTGCTGCCTCTCTGAGCCGCAGTGGAAGAATATTTTTTTTAAAACACAGTGATGGGGTCTGTCATTATGTCACTTCTGGGAAAACCCAAAAGTGGGGTAGGGTAGGAAACTATTATAATAGGAAACTATTATAACCTAGGTTGAACCTAGGTCAAACCTGCCAGTGTGGAATCGACCTATGTGGTTTTAACTAGAGCAACCCTACATCACTTCCGGGTTTTCCTCAGAAGAGACATGGTGGTGCAGACAACATAATTTCCCATGTCCCCATTCCTAGTCCTCCTGCTGGTTGCCAGGCAACACTATCCAACACTCTAACTACTATACCATGCTGGACTAGGACTGGGATAGTAAAATCATCTCTCCTCCCTTTTCTGCTAGGGTTGCCAGCTCTGGAATGGGATATACCTGGAGATTTAGGGAGTAAAGCCTAGGGAGGGCAGGGTTTGGTGAGGGGAGGGACCTCAGCAGTCCACCCTCCAAAGCAGCCGTTTTCCCCAGGGAAACTGATCCCTATGGTTTGGAGATCAGTTGTAAAAGTGGAAGATCTCCGTGTTCCGTCT